>NW_022437165.1:135799-173892 GCF_009761245.1 Sapajus apella | reverse complement strand
GCGCAGTACCACCCCCCCGCCCCCCCCCCTGGAGCCTCGGGAGGGGGGGAACCCCACCCAAAAAAAAAAAAAAAAAAAAAAAAAAAAAAAAAGAAAAAAAAAAGGATTAATTTTGGAGCTGTGTTTCTGTCAGGGAATTATACTCTTCATTACCTGTGTGAATTACAGCTATTAGGGTAGAAAGAGAACAAAGAAGGAAAGAAGTATAGAAAATTTTATTCTAGATTACCCAGTTGGCTTCATGCTACCATAGTTCTTTTAAAAAGTCATTTTGTGGCCAAATGGACTGTGTGTTTACTCCCCTTATGCAGCCTCCAACCAAACAGAATGCATCTTAACAAGGCATTTGTATTCTTCCTTTGAGGACAGCAACATATAAATAACAAAGAGAATGAGGAGAAAAAGTAATTTTATTGAGGTTAGTACTTAACATAAACTTGAGTGTGGGCACTATGATTATATTTAGAATTCTGAGGCTGGATGGGAAAACCAGATAGACAGCTACTGATTTACTACTCACAATGTGGCTTCTTTGATTTATTTTTACATCTCCAATTTTGCAATCGTTAGGTAGAACTATATGCAGTGTTACTAAAAATACCTTCCAAACTCAAACATTATATAATGTCTATGGCTTTCTGTATTATAGTGTTGATTTTTCTAATATTAATGGGAACTGTTGAGCATTTGCTTTGTGGTGTCTCCTCAGCTGTATTCATACTTTCCATCATCTTATTTTAATGGATAATCATGCACTAGGAATACGGGTTTTAAGAAGAGCTGTATCATTTAAAGAGAACACATGAACATCAAATTTAATTCTGCTAGAACATCTGTTGATTAACTGCAGCTAATATGGGATCTACTTTATGCACAAGTTAAATTCAGTGCCCTTAATCAGTCATATGATCAGCTCAACAGTAATAAATCATGCAATATTTTTTCACCCCGATAGTTTTAATTTCTTTCTTCCCCTTACATCTAGAATTAACATTGTGTTTTACAAAACACTTTGATAATCTTATAGAGTAGTGATAACAAGCTATAAATACAGTTTCTTACCTATGCAAATGACTTGTTTGATCCTATTTTATCATGTGCTTGGTAGATCAAGGAAGCAAAACTTAAAAAAAATGCCCCAAATGCATTTCCTCAGTACAACAAGACTGAAACAGAAAAAGTATACAGTAAATACAAGTAACTGAAGCAGTTTATGTATATTATTTTACTTCTCATTTGATAACTTTTGTAAAGTAATGAGCAGAGTATATTTCTCCAGGGACCCAGATATATATATTTATTCATTCAATAAAAATTTATTCTTATAGTGACTACTGATACTTATATCCTAAATATTTCTGAAACCATCTTCTCAGTTCAGACCTGCATCAACTTTGCAACATTGCCTTACATTTTATCTTTGTTCATTTATTTATATGCATCTGAATTTTCTGCTCCTCATAGCATTTAGAGTTAATTATCTCTAATGCAAATAGATCTGTAAACCATTCTTGAATACCTTAATGTCCATGCATCTCAAAGCTTTATAGAAGGCTTTCAGAAACTGACTTCTGGGCTGGGTTTCGTGGCTCATGTCTGTAATCCCGGCACTTTGGGAGGCCAAGGCAGGTGGATCATTTGAGTTCAGGAGTTCAAGTCCAGCCTAGCCAACATGGTGAAACCCTGTCTCTACTAAAAATACAAAAATTAGCAGGTGATAGTGTCATATGCCTGTAAGCCCAGCTACTCAGGAGGCTGAGGCAGGAGAATCGCTTGAACCTGGGAGGCGGGGTTGCAGTGAGCTGAGATCGTCCCACTGTACCCCAGTCTGGGAGAGAGAATAAGATCTTGCCTCAGAAAAAAAGGAAAAAGAAACAGACTTCTGCCCAAACTCTGTCTGTAGCCCTTTCCCCATCTGCCCTTTTCTCTGGAATTAATGAAATGCTGGTAGTGACCCCCTCACCATTCCTCTTTTGTAGAGAAATGCATATGCTCTCGGAGTCTTCTCGGCCTCTCTTGTTGCTGCCTGGTCTGTGCTCACCCTTCCCTGCCCTCTGCCTCACTTAATCTGGCTGACCTTGCTCTCCAAGTCTCAGCTCAGGCATGATCTTTAGGAAAGCCTCCCTGACAGCTGTTATTTTCCTTCTTTATACCCCAGTGCCTAGCACTTAGCAGGCACTCAATAAATAATTATTTAGTAAAATTAAGGCTGTTTATACAACGATGACTCAAAAGATTGTCCCCTACAGCCTAGCAGCAAAGGGGATTGACGTGTAAAGACACGAGGTGCAGTTCAGGTGGTCAAGTTACACTAGAAATATTGACAAAGTACGAAGGGAGCCCCAAGAGGCAGACACCTATGTAAGTGGAGAAGGATAGCCAGAATCAAGGAAGACTTCGCGTAGCATTCTGAGCCCCACTTTTTTTTTCTCTGTTATTGGAGACAAGTTCTTACTCTATCACCCAGGGTGGAGTGCAATGGCATGATCAAGACTCGCTGCAACCTCAAACTCCTGGGCTCAAGGGATCTTCTCACGTAAACCTCTTAAGTAGCTGGGACTATAAACACATATCACCATGCCTGTGTAATATTTTTTAGAGTCAATGTTTGCTATGGTTTCCAGGCTGCTCTTAAACTCTTGGCCTTCAGCAATTCTCCCATTTTGGCTTTCCAAAGTGCTGGGATTACAGATGTGAGCTATTATGCCCAGCCTACATTCTGAGTCTTAAAAGATGAATATAAATTTGTCAGAATAGTAGAGGAAGACATTTGAGATGTAAAAAATGGGGAATACACTAATTAAGGTATAAAAAGTAATAATTTTGCAAATTATTAGTAACTGCCTACTCAATTAGTGTGTGTTAAAAAGATACTGTTGTGACATATAGTAAAGTGTTACATTGTATATTTCTTATTTCTGCTGTATTTTTAAATTGTGTTTTGTATCCATCAGTTTTGTTTATTTATGTTGGTGCAACAATTGGTGAGTGACCCTGAAATTTTGTATGGCTTGAACCTTGTGATATCCAGTGTCTCCCCAAGTGATTTGTTGAAGTTTTGGATAGTTAGAAGTAGTTCTTAAAGAAGTAAATATTTAGAAGTAGTTCTTAAAGAAGTAAATATTTCAGTAAACATTAAGCTGTATTTAAACTCTACATATGTAAAATAAAAATCAAGGCTATTCTCCAGTCACTTTTATAAGGATTGTAGTCTTTAACCAACTGTTCTACGTAGTTCATTTTAACTCAACCTATGTATTTGTCAGCAGGACAAGACTCACTAGTGGCTTCAGAGGAAGTGCAAGAAAGGCTTAAAGAAGTGAAAAGGAGCCAGAGGTATAGAAACATTTTCATTTAAATTTCTTATTAATATTGGGCTTTTTTTTTGCTTTAGTAACAAAGAGTGGTCCAAATGACATGACCTTTTAGACTATACTTTTAGAATCCAATCGATCATAATTTTATATTTAATTTTTAAAACATTTTAACCATTTATGAACCTTAAGATATTCTTACCACCTCTAGTAACTCATAATTATCTTTACCCTTGGAATTGAGGCAAAAAATTTCCAGAACTCTCTTGCTCTTTTATTTTTATAACCTTATTCATAATACAGAAGGTAACATGAAATACTGAGTCGTATTACTAAACAATAGAAATTATGAACAATTTAACAATGATGGCCACTGAGTTAAAGGAATCATCATTGCCAGTGATTCAAATTTTGCAGTTTTATGTTGCTGGTCCCCGGTGCTGAATTTGAAGATTTATTCTGCTTTGTGGTCTCCAATTGACTTCAGTGTCTGTGTTCAGGAAGAGAATGGGGTCATTAAAGTCAACCCAGTTGCCTATTAAGAGAATCATACCTTGCAGAATGGGACCTTTGGTGTCAGGGTACAAACAATAACTTTATTTCAACATAAATAAATAGTAAATATTACTAAAAATTTAAAAGTCCATCCACCACAACGAGTGGAAGTTAAAATGTATTAGAAGTGGATATAAGCAGAAAATCTATCTAGATACATAACACTATCATAGTATATCATTTGGATTAGAATTTAAAATTCTACTTCTCTTTCTGATTGGTGTTTATTTTGGCTCTTAATAATTTAGTGTTTGCCTAGTCTTCAGTTAATCTTCAGAAATATAAATGCACTGTGGGGGCTCACTATTTCTGGTATGATGAAGTAAAGTATTTTGAAGAGAGGAGGCTTCATAATACTATATATTATCTGTGAATTCATTTCTGGTAGATTTAACACATGATGAATTAAGTTTAGTCCAAACAAACACTGAGAGTTTAGCTTGCTGATTCATGTTTCTCTCCCATATGAAGCCAAAGCAAATTATTTTTCACTTTTTCTATATAATCCCATAATTTAAGAAATTTAAGAGTAGCAACACACAGATTAAGTTTCACAGTTAAATTTTAATTATTTTTTAATATTTCTTTGTTCATACTTGATTAAAGCTAATTTTAAAACATGCACCATGGCTGGGCATGGAGGCTCATGCCTGTATTCTCAGCACTTTGGGAGACCAAGTCAGGCAGATCACGAGGTCAGTTTGAAACCAGCCTAACCAACATAATAAAACCCCATATCTACTAAAAATAAAAAAAAATAGCCAGCTGTGGTAGTGCACATCTGTAATCCCAGCTACCCAGGAGGCTGAGGCAGGAGAATCGCTCAAACCCAGGAGGCAGAGGTTTCAGTGAGCTGAGATTGCGCCACTGCACTCCTGCCTGGGTGACGGAGTGCAACTCCATCTCAAAAGAAAAAAAAATATGCACCCTTACAGAAAAGACATCTGAGAAACAAACCAAAACAAGCAAATTGGTTTTCCACTTTTGCATCTGCAAAAAAAGACAAAAACAAAAACAAATAAAATGCTCAAGTACCTGAACCTGAGTAAGAATTGTGATAAAGGGAATATATATGTATATTCAGGACTTCCTTTAAAATTCATTACAAACAGGTTCAACCTGAATATTGGTGAAAGTTTTGAAAACTCCAAAATTACTTCTTGCCCTGAGGAAGAGCTCCTACACAGTAACTCTAAAGAGAGACAAACTTAAAGGGAGTGCCCTCTAACCTGCTGAATCATGTCTGTGATTGTGAGGAGGAAGATGCCTCAGGAGGGGCTAACTCCATGGTGTTCCAGACAGCGCCTGAACAGAGGAAGCCCATGTCAAACATCCTTCCATTCCATTCACACCCCAGGTCCCTGAAATACGCTTGCCATTCATCTTCTCAGCTTCATTTAAATGAAAATGAATCAGACTATGAAAATGACAACAAACCAGACACACAGCTTATTTCTAACAAAGATGAAGAAAATTCTTGTAATGATACAGAAACTGAAAAATTAAGGAACCTTGTAGCTATGATTAAAATGAAAGATAATTAAGAGTTTGACATGCAAATGGTAACAAATATAAACCAAAATACTAGTAATTGGAAATTAGACATTAGGCATTGGGCTAGCCTATATATCCAAAATGTCTTTTTGATTGTGGTTTACCCACCCCAAAGAAAGGAAGCATATGATTTAGATAGAAAGCCACAGTATTTCCGCTGTTACAGACTCTTTTAAAAACAGAAAGCCAGTACAGTGCTTGTCCCAGAAGCCATTATTTGACAATCCCAGTGCTAACAACTATAAAAGCATGAATCTTGAATTAGAAGATGAGTTATTCTCTGCCACATAGTGACAGAACATCAAAAGTGTAGCTAGAAGACTTCCAGCAAGATATTCCAAGGTTTAAGAATGAGGTGGGCATGCTACAAGTAGAGTTCCTGGCTTTGGAGAATGAGAATGTTCAATTTCAAAAAGACAGGTTCACTTGCTGCTTCTCTTTTTCTCTTTATTGTTTATCTGATTCAGTCTAATTTTCTACTCAAGAAAATCTAATGTGTACAATTACAGTGGGGTCATCTAAATGTGTAATTATGTGTCAAAGTAGAGTAGAACTGCTATCTAAATGACAGTTCTGAAAAATGTTCTCATAATCTTTGTTCATTAATCAACCTAAGTCTCACTATCTGTCTTCCAAGTGGCATATGGGCTGGGAAACTAATTCAGCCACATACCATGTGACCTTCTGAATTAGATAAGCGTGAAAGAAATTACTAAAGGAATAAGCTCTAGGTTCCTTTTTCTGTATTCATTTAGAAATGAATTACATTTATTTAAATGACAGGATGGGAATACAATGGGAGGGAAGCAATGACTGAGAAGAGACACAAAAACACATCCAGCCTTGAGAGTTGCAATGAATACTCCGAGCCAGAGGATTCTGTTGAATGTGTTTCCATGCATGCAAGTTTATCTGCTTACTTAACTCAAACTGTTTGAACTGATAGTTCCATCATGGCCATTTCAAATATTTTTGAAAACAAATATACACTTCCACCTATTTAAAAAACTCACCAACTCTCCAATATTTCTGTTGAATCAGATCTTTACATTATGTTGTTTAATAAAGTATGGTAAGTTTAGATATGTATGATTTTTATCATATAAGGAACATAACTTCTCAGCCAAAAATTTAGCATTTGACTCTTTAATAAAGAGTTGAGTTCTGTACATTGTGTTCTAAAGACAGACAAAAATCTAGGGATTTTCTTCTCTCAAAGTAAAAGCAGATAGATGTTTTTTCACCCTCTGAGGCATTAGATTGCTTTGCCAAAGTTACACTTTTAATATAGATAACTAATTTGATAAAATTATCTGGTAATTTATGTAATTCAGCAATGTGGAATTGTATCTTGTTATTTGGTGCCATGAAATGCTAGGGAATGCCACCTTAAGAGATTTGGAGGAAAATTCAGTATGACTTGGTTGGTTTGACTCGCATTATCAGAAGATAACTATATCGTATGCTTTCCACCCATAAGCTTTTGTGATAATAGAATGTGAAATCTGGGAAGCATCTCATTTTTCAGAATTCTGCACTAGCAACTCAGCAGTTTCACTCTGGTTCCTGTGTTGTGGCAAACTTTGGTTCTTATAGTTCAGGGAGTACCATTACTTTTTTAATATCCTGGGATTCAAATATTAAAAAAAAAAAGATAAAAGACAGTGGCTAAAAGAATAGCTTAGTGCAGAAAAGGGAAAGCTTCTTTTATGTTCCTGAAGCTCCACAAGGTCACATCCTCTCAATCTGGCTATTTCATGTAAAATCCAGGTGGTAAAGACAGAAGACATATGTTATATCTGTGTCTTTTTATTTCTCTGTTTCTGCCAGTCAGATAGCATAAAAATTCATATCAGATAGCAAGGAGTGGATGGGAATAAAAGCACAAAATGGAGGAGAGCCCTTTTTGAAATTTTGGAAAATTCTTTTATTCATTCAAACAGAAATGAGCAGACTTTACAAAAATTTCAATGATGGAATGATAAGAATGTCTTATAAGTATGTGATAATTATGTATAATGATAAAATTAAAGGAAGCACAAAATATTTTTATGATTAAAGTGGTGACAGTTAACCTGAATCAAGTGATAATACCAGGGAAATAATTCTTTTTATTGAATAAAACAACAATTATTATTCATATTACTTTTATTAAAGGTCAAAGAAGGAAGGAACACAAACAAAAGTGAAGAAATACAACTGTCAGAAAATACATGTGACAGTACATCTTCTGATGCGCTGATGGATTCATCCAACAAAGAAAGATCAGGAAAATGCATCCTCAGCAATTTCCCAAGGACATGAAGGAAGAGCATGATAGGTAAGCGTATGGCAGATGTTTTGTTTTGTTTTTTGTTTGTTTGTTTGTTTGAGACAGAGTTTTTCTCTTGTTGCCCAAGCTGCAGTGCAATGGCATAATATTGGCTCACTGCGACCTCCACCTCCTGGGTTCAAGTGGTTCTCCCACCTCAGCCTCCCAAGTAGCTATGATTACAGGGGTACACCTCCATGCCCAGCTAATTTTTTGTATTTTTAGTAGAAATGGGGTTTCACCATATTAACCAGGCTGGTCTCAAACTCTTGGCCTCAGGTGATCTGCCCACCTCAGTCTCCCAAAGTGCTGGGATTACAGGCATGAGCCACCACATCTGCCTATAGCACTGTTTAACAGGAAATAATTGTCATTGTGCTATAAACTAATCCGAAATTGGACTAATATTCATTATGATTAACAAATATACTTTTACCAGGGTTATCAGAAAAATGCAAATTAACATGAAATAAGATATATTTTTTAAAGTCCTGATATTGACAAAGTAATTACTAGTGTTGGCAAATGTGAAGAAAAAGGCATTCTCATACACTGTATGTATATGAAATTGGTAAATTGTTTCTGAAGGGTAACTTAGTGCTGTGTATCAGAATTTCAAATAATCTGACATCCCTTTAATGTGACAACTTCACTTCTGGGACTAGATTGTACAGGAAAACATAACTTGTGTAAACATACACACACACACTTATTAAGGACATTAATTATATGTTATACATAATGAACAACAGGCCAATAAATATATAAAATGTATGTAACATGATGAGACTATATACCTATGTTAAGGATATTTACATAAATATGTTGCATATATACATGTGTATGTTAAGTATATTTATTATAGCATTGTCATAACGCATCAATAAGGAAATAAATCGGCATATCTATCAAATAGTGTAATACGTAGCCATTGAAAAATGAGGTCATTTCTATAGTGCACTATTTCACAATTAAAATATATTCCAACTATTTTTTTTTTTTGGGACGGAGTTTCACTCTTGTTACCCAGGCTGGAGTGCAATGGCGCGATCTCAGCTCACCGCAACCTCCGCCTCCTGGGTTCAGGCAATTCTCCTGCCTCAGCCTCCTGAGTAGCTGGGATTACAAGCATGCGCCACCATGCCCAGCTAATTTTTTGTATTTTTAGTAGAGACGGGGTTTCACGGTGTTGACCAGGATGGTCTCGATCTCTTGACCTCGTGATCCACCCGCCTCGGCCTCCCAAAGTGCTGGGATTACAGGCTTGAGCCACCGTGCCCGGCCCTATTCCAACTATTTAGTTTGATGACACATCTTAACCACTTTTTAAAAGAATTCTTATAAATCTGCTGAGTTGCAAAAGCAAGCTACGTGCAACATTGGCCCTCTATCTGGTCATTAACAAAATGCTAAAGTTTTTGTTTTAGGTTCTCAGTGAATGACTGTTTAAATATTAAACCCTCAAAAGTAATCTGAATATTGCCAAGGGACTGCACATGGGGATCCACATTCCATATGAACATTTCGGCATGGGGGTAAAGCTTCTGAAAATGCATCAGAGGATCTTTGATCTAAACCAAGAGCTTAACAACTTTTTCTGTTAAGATTCAAAATAAATATTTTAAACTTTGTGTACTATAACATCTTTTGTGGTACTCCAAAATCTGTCATAGACAATATATGAATGGGCATGGATGTGTTTTAATTGAAACTTTACTTAGAAAAACCAGCAGGGGGCTAATGTGACCCACAAGCACCAAGGTGATGATGCCTGCTCTGAAACCAAGGTGCTGCTAATGCAGTGAATCTTTTTTTTAAAGGTACACGTCATGCTACTGTTGTCCTTCCTTTCAAAAGATAAGCTATTTCAGTATGCACTACACTACATTTGTCAGTAGTGACTTCATTTCATATAAATTACAAACATTGAGTTTAAAGAGTAATGTTTTCTGCATTTAACCCCTTTTACTTTTTTTTTTTTTTTTGAGTTGGAGCCTCACTTTCTTCCCCAGGCTGGAGTGCAGTGGTGTGATCTCGGCTCACTGCAACCTCCACCTCCCTGCTTCAAGCAATTCTCCTGCCTCTGCCTCCCAAGTTGCTGGAATTACAGGTGCATGCCACCACGCTTGGCTAATTTTTTTGTATTTTTAGCAGAGATGGGGTTTTACCATGTTGGCCAAACTGATCTCGAACTCCTGACAATCCTCTCACCTTGGCCTCCCAAAGTGCTGGCATTACAGGGGTGAGCCACTGCGCCCGGACCCTTTTACTTTTTTTTAAAAAGAAAATTCAATGTTTTAATAATTTTATAGAACTCAATATATAGTTCAATGTTATAATATTTTAGTAAGACTAATTACTATGCATATTTGAGTATAAAATATTCTAGAGTTGGATGTTTTTTATCAAGCAAGAAATATTGCCCTTGAAACTTTTAGTCTTTCTGTGGTCTTTATTTATAAGCATGAGCAAAATGATAATCAGCGTATATTACATAGAAATGTTCAAGTGGTCTTTGGTGAATGCATTATTTAATACCTTCATCTGGCCTTTTAAAAAAATGCCACGTCTATGTAATTTAAACAATATTTAAAGTGTTGAAATATTCTATAAGACATGAAAACTACAGTTAAAAAGAAAAATTATTCATCCTCGATCATACCACACAGGTAAGATGTCTTTGAAAAAGCTGTGTGTACTCACAGACTCAGATTTTCTCTCCACTCACTGTCGAACTCTCCAGTAACTTCAACTCCCACCACTCCTCCACAATTGCTCTTCTCCAGGTTTCTACTGATTTTCACTTTGATAAATCTAGACATAATTTCCGAGACCTCACTTTATTTAACCCATCAGAAGTTCCTTCACATCATTTTCTTTCTTTGGCTTTCAGGAACGCACCGCTCATTTGGCTCTATTGCCTGCCTTTCTAGTCCGTCCATCATAGTCTGTTTGGCTTGCTACTCCTCATCCTACATCTTTCAACACTGATGTGTCCAATGACTCAGTCCTCAATCCACTTTCTCTTGACTTTTACTACCTTGCATGTGCTAGTGATTCCTAAATGTATATTTCTCCAGCCCAGATCTCTCTCCTTAACTCCAGGCCTAAATATCAAACTGCCTTCCTGACATCTGTCTTTGGTTAGCTATTGGGTGTCACAAACTTACCAGGCCTGAAATTGATCTACTGATGTCCTTCCTCATACCTACCCCTGCATAGAGCCTTTTCTACCTGTGTCAATGGCAACTTGCCCGGTTGCTCTGCCAAAACCCTTGGTGTCATCCTTGTCTCATGCCTTTCTCTGACACCTCATGTCTCATCTGTCAGGAAGTCTTGTCAGGACTACCTCCAACATATATCCAGAAGCGCCATATCTTCCACGTCCCACCAACCACCACCTGCTGTTGAGATGAGTGTAATAGACTGTTCATTGGTCTTCTTATTTATTTATGTATTTGAATCCTCTTTCCACCAATTCTTTACTCTGTAGATGTATGGAAACCTGTCAGCTTGTACCATTCTTCTGCTCTAAACCTTCTAATTGCCTCCCATTTCAGAGTATATACTGAAGTGTTTTCTAACACCTAGAAGGCACCACATCATTTGGCCTCTTTATCCCTCTAACTTCAACTTACATAATTTCTTTTGTCTGCTCAAGCCACACTGAACTTCTCACTGTTCCTCAAACACTCCTGGCTCCCTCTCTGCTTGGCAGTTCCTCCGTCTAGAGTGCTGTCCCCTCAGATGCCTCCTGGCTCACAGTTCCATTCCTTAAGTTCTTCACTGAAAAGCCACTGTCTCAGCAAGTGGCAGAGAGACAGAATCCTGGCAGTTCTGGTACTTCCAGCAGCCTCCCCTTCAACACATCACAATTTTGTTTTCCTGCTTTAGTTTTTCTCATGAAATAGACTCTACATTTTGCCTCTCTCTTGTGTTTATCGTTACTGTGTGTTCACTCTCGTAAGTGGGCCTTTTGTCTGTTCACTGCCATATTCCCTGTCCAGAAAGGGGTCCAGACTAAAATCAGAAGCTACTAAGTGTTTATTAAAGGAGTGAATGAAGTTTAACCTTGGGGTGTTATTTTAAACATTAGACTAATTCTCATTTATAAAAACCATTTGACATGGGTTCATTCTGACAATTTTACCCCACAATTATATGCATATTTTAGATACTTTTGGCTCTTCCTAATAAGCTATATTCTTTATATTAGTGTTTTTCCATCCATGGATGGAAAAACCCAATATTGTGCTTAGTGGCTCTTTCTTCTTTTACTGGTAATCATGCTTGTTTTAATTATGGTAAGATGGTTAAAAGGAATGACAATTTTCATTTATATTTTATTAAGAAATCTAACATATAAGGGTGGTAAAATTAATGGATTTAACAAATTCTTCTTAAAGGATTATGAGCCTTCAGTGTCTGAAATTAAAACACAAAGTGGATTGCTTTCTGTAGTAAGAGAGCTGTGCTGGTCAGGCACACTCCCTCCTGATGGAGCAGCTGCTGATCTTAGGGCTTTGGGAGGAGTGGAGCTGAAGGCTTGGCCGAATCTCAGAGGCGTAAATTGGCCAAGATCATCTGGAGCAGCATGGTTATGTGAGTGGCACTGTTGTGGATTGGTTGGCACTCCCAGGCCTGCTGATTGGAGTGGAAATATCTCTGATTTACTTTCTTTTGCAAGCAGGTGGCTGGCATTGATTAGTTGGTGAGTGAGGCCAGTGGTCATTGCTTGACTGACCTGATTTGAAACAGGTTTTGTGGGGCTGCTTGTTGCCAGGGCTACAGGTCAGTTCTTTCCTAGGTTTCAGGCCACTTTAACCAGCTGTTTTCTTTTGCAAGTTGCCTTTCATCAACTGTGTTTAAGATGAAAAGTATTTCATTTTACAGAATTGTAGAACTATTTCTTAAAGTTTGGGTCAAGAGGAATTTTGTTCTTGGGAAGATCTTTCTTGTTTTAGATGCTTGGTCTTAACCAAATGATAAATCTCTACAATTTTTCTTGTAAAAAATTCTTAGCTTTGTTTTAGGTTTTTTTCCTTTTTTGTATTTTTAGGGGCTCATACTCAACTCCTAACATAATAACATCAGTAAATTTTAGTATCTTTGTACATATATATAGGTATGTAATAGTGATATTGTTATGTGTAGTAGTAATGCTATAAACTGAGATATTCTCCAGGTCTTAATTGTGCCAGAATTCTGCTTAGCTCTCTTTCCTCGGTACCTATGTTGGGGGTTACCCACATTATGAACATGTTTAAGCCATAAAAAGTAATTAAAACTACTAATAAATTTACCTTGTTATATTAGAATTAGATACCAGCTTATACATATGAAATATAAGTGTATTTTATGTTTAGAGCTGGGTCCCACATACAAGCTATCTCATTATGTAAATGCAAATATTCTAAAATTGAAAAAAAATCAAAATTTGAAACACTTGTGGGCCTAAGAATTTAGGATAAGGAATACACAAGCTGTATCAGTATCACACTGTTTTGATTACTATAGGTTTATCGTAATATATAATGTATTCTATTTACTATTTCTTTATTAGCTGTGTTTTTCACAAAGGTGTTTTCCCAATTACTGTAGGTTTATAGTAATCAAACCACATTATTTTAGGGTTTTATGAGCTATGATAACCCTAGTGCACTCCAGCCTGAGTGACAGAGACCTCATCACTAAAGAAAAAAACTGTCTATTAATTTATAGTTTAGCCTCCACAGTATGCAATGGCCATTTTTCTCCACCCAGAATACTTTTTAAATATTTTATTCAGCTTTATTCTTAATATGCATCTAACAAAAATAAATTGAAAATTGATTTTTAATTAGTTTATTCAACATCTCTCCTACATAGATACAATTCCAAGTTCTATGTTAAAAACATGTTATTCTTTATTGTTTAAATATAAGATCCTGTCATGTTCCAAAAAAGATTTTTAAAAATTGTTTATAAGGTATAAAATAATGAGGTGAATTGAAAGTGTTACTCAAGAAAGAAATATAAAAAGTGTGGGGTAACAGATGTTAGCCTCTTTAGCCTAGTCTCGGATTACAGTAATCTGCAGGTATATTTTGTGTGAAAGACATCTGAAGGTGCCACCTTACATCTTACACTGTGAATCATTTGGAGGGATACATGCAATATTTCATAAAGATGAAAATTTATTTCTAGTGAACTTACACACTTGTCAATAAATAGTAACTTAAAAAATTGTTAGTTGTAAATGATCTTTTTTAATTGGGGAGTAATTATGACTGTGTGATTTAAAAAGGTAATTTTCAACTTGTAACTTTACTGAATAATTTCCAGTATCCTTTTTTATAATATATACTAGAGTGACTAGTAACAGAAACTTTAGCAGAATATTCTTTCCTTACTACTTTTCAAGTATATGCATTCTTTTGAAGATGTTGAAGTGAGAAATTAAATATCTGAGAACTGCAAAGAAAAAATATTCCAAAACATGGAAACTTTATTAGGATAATAAGCAACATATGCAAAGGCAGATAACAAGATGAACTTTTTATTTTCTAACAAAATGAATTTTAAGATAAGTGCCTTTATTTGCAGATGCGCCTTAAAACAAGAAAATGAAGAGAAAAATAACATTAATATGCTGTACAAAAAACTTAAGGAAGAGTTAGCAAGGAAACAGGAACAATATAAGGAAGAAGTTAAAGTGAAACGACAACTTGAACTGACTGTTCAATCATTAGAGATAGAACTGAAGACCTTAAGAAATACTCAAAATCAGGTCAATCAATCTTTGATAAAAATTCTATATCTTTATTTTATCAATATTACTTATAATATCCACTTGATGTAACACATATCATTTAGGTCTAAAACAAACCAGAAATGTTATCTCATTTTTAAAAATGAATGATGATGCTTATAGGTACAATTATTAATATTTATTATATGTCTTGGCATCCAAGTAAGATATTATTTTATTACAAAGAGTTTTGAAAACAATAATATGCCATAATATATACTTACTGATAACTTATTGATAGAATTTTTGTTCCCAGTAAAATAGCTCCTTGTACTTTCCCCTATTTTGTATTGATTACTGTTTCTAATATTATAAAGAGGAAATAGAAATTATTTACAATCACAAATAATCTCATTATATTCTATGAAGAGCTCTATAAGATAATTTTATCTTATTTACTATTGGTGTTTGAAATAAAAGGCTCCTTTCGTATTGATATATTTACACCGCAGAAGTAACTATGATCTGGTGGGGAACTACAAGTAGAGTCAGAAGCCCTGGGGAAAATCCTGTGGCTCGCTTATATTTTTAACCTTTCTTTTTAAAAATTGTGGTAACTGAGTTCATCAGTGAATGTATAAAGGAGTAACTAGTACAATGTCTAGATTTATGATTTTGTAAATATAATTATTATCACTGACTATAAAAGGGAGTCAAATTGCAATAGAATATTATCAGGGAAACAGAACTTTAATAAATTTGGGAAATTATCTCTGTCCAAATATGTGCAAATTAAGGCTCTCCCTATAGGGTGGTGTATTAGTTAGATGTCAGAATGTAAATGCAATTTTCTTTCTGTGGTATTTTATTTTAGTCAAATTTGTTAATGTTTTAATTTATGCATTTAGGTTTGTTGTAATTCAGGGAAAGTCTTTTCCAATTCTGATATTCGCTTAGAATTGAGTTGGCTATGCGGGCTCTCTTTTGGTTCCATATGAAGTTTAAGGTGGTTTTTTCCAGTTCTGCGAAGAAGGTCATTGGTAGCTTGATGGGGATAGCATTGAATCTGTAAATTACTTTGGGCAGTATGGCCATTTTCACGATATTGATTCTTCCTAACCATGAACATGGAATGTTTCTCCATCTGTGTGTGTCCTCTCTTATTTCGTGGAGCAGTGGCTTGTAGTTCTCCTTGAAGAGGTCCTTTACATCCTCTGTTAGTTGTATTCCTAGGTATTTTATTCTCTTTGTAGCAATTGTGAATGGCAGTTAGTTCTTGATTTGGCTCTCTTTAAGTCTGTTATTGGTGTATAGGAATGCTTGTGATTTTTGTACATTGATTTTGTATCCTGAGACTTTGCTGAAGTTGCTTATCAGTTTCAGGAGATTTTGGGCTGAGACGATGGGGTCTTCTAGACATACAATCATGTCATCTGCAAATAGGACCATTTGACTTCCTCCTTTCCTATTTGAGGGTACTTTATTTCTTTTTCTTGCCTGATTGCTCTGGCTAGAAATTCCAGTACTATACTGAAGAGGAGGGGTGAGAGAGGGCATCCTTGTATAGTGCCAGATTTCAAAGGGAGTACTTCCAGGTTTTACCCATTCGGTACGATATTGGCTGTCACACTACTGGACTTCAAACTATACTACAGGGCTACAGTAATCAAAACAGCATGGTATTAGTACCAAAACAGAGATATAGACCAATGGAACAGAACAGAGGCCTTGGAGGCAACACAACATATCTACAACCATCCGATCTTTGACAAACCTGACAAAAACAACCAATGGGGAAAGGATTCCATGTTTAATAAATGGTGTTGGGAAAACTGGCTAGCCATGAGCAGAAAGCAGAAACTGGACCCCTTCCTGACACCTTACACTAAAATTAACTCCAGATGGATTAAAGACTTAAACATAAGACCTAACACCATAAAAACCCTAGAAGAAAATCTAGGCAAAACTATTCAGGACATAGGTGTAGGCAAGGATTTCATGACCAGAACACCAAAAGTATTGACAACAAAAGCCAAAATAGACAAATGGGACCTAATCAAACTCCACAGCTTCTGCACGGCAAAAGAAACAGTCTTTACAGTGAATCGGCAACCAAAAGTATCGGAAAAAATTTTTGCAGTCTACCCATCTGACAAAGGGCTGTTATCCAGAATTTACAAGGATCTAAAACAGATTTACAAGAAAAAAACTAACAAGCCCATTCAAAAGTGGGCGAAGGATATGAACAGACACTTTACAAAAGAAGACAAGCATGAGGCCAACAAACATATGAAAAAATGCTCATCATCACTGGTCATTAGAGGAATGAAAATCAAAACTATATTGAGATACCATCTCACACCATTTAGAATGGTGATCATTAGAAAATCTGGAGACAACAGATGCTGGAGAGGATGTGGAGAAATAGGAACACTTTTGCACTGTTGGTGGGAGTGTAAATTAGTTCAACCACTGTGGAAGACAGTGTGGTGATTCCTCAAGTACCTAGAAATAGAAATTCCATTTGACCCAGCAATCCCATTACTGGGTATATATCCAAAGGATTATAAATGGTCCTACTATAAGGACACGTGCACACGAATGTTCATTGCAGCACTGTTTACAATAGCATAGACCTGGAACCAACCCATATGCCCATCGATGATAGACTGGACAGGGAAAATGTGGCACATATACACCATGGAATATTATGCAGCCATCAAAAATGATGAGTTTGGGTCCTTTGTAGGGACATGGATGAACCTGGAAACCATCATTCTCAGCAAACTGACAGAAGAGCAGAAGATCAAACACTGCATGTTCTCACTCATAGGCAGATGTTGAACAATGAGAACACATGGACACAGGGAGGGGAGCCTCACACACTGGGTTCTGTTGGGGGGAAATAGGGGAGGGACAGCGGGGGATAGGGAGTTGGGGAGAGATAGCATGGGGAGAAATGCCAGATATAGGTGAAGGGGAGGAAGGCAGCAAATCACATTGCCATGTGTGTACCTGTGCAACAATCTTGCATGTTCTTCACATGTACCCCCAAACCTAAAATGCAATGAAGAAAATAAAAATTAAAAAATAAAAAAATAAACTTTTTTTTCTATGCAGACGTATTCCTAGTTACAACTATGAATGGTATCCTTATTTTTTTCTCTTGTATTTTCTATTTGATTATTTCTGGTGGATAGGAATGTATTACTTTTTAAAAGATTTTTTTGATACTAACAACTCTTTAAATTTTAAGATCTTGTTCATAGATCTTCTTGTATATTCTCAGTAAATAAAACAATCATCATTTGCAAATACAGGTGGTTTCATCTCTCCCTTTCAATTATTTTGCCACTTTTAAAAAGATATCTTGGCCGGGTGTAGTGGCTCACGCCTGTAATCCCAGCACTTTGGGAGGCTGAGGTGGGTGGATCACGAGGTGAGGAGATCGAGACCATCCTGGCCAACATGGTGAAACCCCTTCTCTACTAAAAATCGTTTTTAAAAATTAGCTGGTGTGCTGGCACATGCCTGTAGTCCCAGCTACTCGGGAGGCTGAGGCAGGAGAATTGCTTGAACCCATGAGGTGGAGATTGCAGTGAGCCAAGATCGCGCCAGTGCTACATCCTGGGCTGGGCAACAGTCTGAGACTTTGTCTCAAAAAAAAAAGATATTGCTTAGGAGTTCCAATATAATATTGAACAGAAACATCTCTGTTTTCTTGAAGTTCCTTAAAAATGCTAGGTATGGTATTTTGAAATCATTTTGTTAGAAAAGAGTGGAATATATTAATAGTTGCTATACCTAGGTGATATTGTATGAATGATTTTTATTTTATATACTTTCTGTATTTTCCAGATTTTCCATGGTAAACGTGTTACTTTTTAAATAAAAGTATTTTAGCATTGTCTAGAAAAGCGATGATTTCCTTTTGAAATGTAATCTTTATAAATGTATAAATAGAAGACTTTGATCATTCTATAAAAGTACTCTGGACTCTAAATTGAGTATGAATAAAACTTTGTCTAATAAGCTTAACTAGTGGAATTCATGCTTGTTCTGGGAGTGACTATGCCAATGCAATTGGAGCTCTGACCTTTAGGCCCTTGCCTTCTGCTCATTTCAGCCCTTTTGCCCTTCTTTTCTTAGGCAGGAAGTGCTAGCAGAAAGAGCTAGAGAACTGTCACGTCTTTATTGCGTGGTTGCTGATAGGAAGAATTCCTTCCCAGCCTCTGTTACAGTCAGTGTTGCTGTGGCTGTGATAGGGAGTAGCTCTGGAGCAGATTCGTTTTCTCAACCTTTCCCTGCTCTAAGTTGACTTTACACTTGAAGGAAGAAAGGAGTGGAGAGGAAAGCATCCTAGTTGTAGGGATGATCATGCACAAAAAGAGTGATCAAGGACTAAACACAGACTTGAAATAGTTGGTGGCAGTATTTCAGTATTTCAGTCTTTTGTCTTGAATTTTCATAATTTCCCTTTTCCAGTGTTTTCTTTTTCTCTTTATGTGACAAAAGATTTCCAGTTAATCAGTAAATTGGTTTTAGCATTGCAGCCTGCACTGTGTATGCCTTTAGGGCTTCTGTTATATACATCATGCTTGTCCCTGGAGGGATTCCATTCCTTTATGTTCTCTTCTTTTTATTTATCTTCCATTGTTGTAGTGTATCTTTTAAATATTGTCTATTTTAAGATGAATATGTTGAACTGCTTATTGTTCACTGTTTGTTTCAATTGATTTATCCTTGCCAAATTTCTCCATTGGTGGTTTCAGTTTTTCTTGAGGTATTTTGTTTATTCATTTGAAAGACAGGCCTTAATTTTAGCCGTTCTTTGTTGAGAAAGGCATTTGCAATTAAAAACCTTACCCTGGAAATGTTATTTTAGGGGTCTTCAAACTTTACGGTATATGAAATTACCTTGGGAGTGCATGGGAAGTATGACTCATCCTCTTCCTCTGAATCAGAAGTCCTGGAAGGTGGGACTCAGGTATGTGTATTTTTAGCAAGCTCACTAAGTAATTCTGATGCAGAACAAAATATGAAAACTACTGCAGCATTCCTTTTCTTGTTATTCAATTTTATTTTAACAAATTTAAAAATCTAATTATAGATTTTGTGTCTACATTTTGTGAATTGGATCAAAAATAACCACTGTAAAAATCACTCAATACCAAATTTATTATATATTTGAAGTGGCATTTATATAATTGAAAATTTATCTTAAAATTAAATAGAATAAAATCTATCCTAGACGAGTAAAATTTAAACAATTCTGATGAAGGAATAAAGAACCAAAATAACGTCCATGTGTGTTCATATATATGAAAATTTAACATGTGCTAATGATGGCTTATTAAGCATTAGTTGGTTATTTTAAACTATTTAATAAATAGTTTAAAAATAGAGCTGGATAAGTGATTATTTATACTCTTCATTATGGCTAGATTTAAAATTTTGAAGATTTAAAACTTCAAAAAATGAAAGTTTCAGAAAAAAATACAGATGAATTATTTGTATAAATTGGAATGAGGAAGATTTTTCTAATCATGACACAAAGTCAAAAAGCCATACTAGGGAAGATTGATAAATTTGGGAATGTAAAAATTAAATTTTCTATATGACAAAAAACAAAAATAGAAACCAAACCAATATACAACAAAACAAAAGGTGGTAAAAACTATCAAACAAGGAAAATATTTGTCATATCTGGGACAGACAAAAAGACTGCTTTTGATTTCCTCAAACTACACATTGCTTAAAAGTTTGCTAAAAATGGGAGATTTTTTTTGAGATAGTCTCACTCTGTCATTTGTGATAATGATAGTTTTTTAATGATACTTCTAGCTTGGAGTCTCTCATGAGGTTGCCATGGGACTGTAGTCTCTTTGAGGCTTGGCTGGGGCTAGTGGATTTGCTTTCAAAGTGGTTCACTCACATAGTTGTTGCCAGGAGACCTCGGATTCTAGCTATGTAGGCCTCTCCATAGGGCTACTTGAGAGCCATATGGAGTTGCAATGTCTTTTATAACATAACTTCAGAAGTCAGACATTTTGGCCAGGTGCTGTGGCTCACACCCATAATCCTAGCACTTTGGGAAGCTGAGGCAGGTGGCTCTTTTGAGTCTAGGAATGTGAGACTATCCTGGACAACATGGCAAAACCCTGTCCCTACAAAAAATAAAAATTAGCCGGGCATGGTGGCACACACCTGTAGTCCCAGCTATTCATGAGGCTGAGGTGGGAGGATCACTTCAGCCTGGGGAGGTTGAAGCTGCAGTGAGCTATGATCATGCCACTGCACCCAGCCTGGCAGCAGGGTGAGATCCTGTCTCAAAAAAAACCAATCAGACTTCATAATATCTGCAATATCTTATTGGTTACATGAGTGAGTCCTGTTCAGTGTGGGTGGGGGTTATACAAAGTTCTGAATTTCAGGAGATGAGAATCCTTGGTGTTGGCGGGGTGTATTAGCTGGCTGCTTTTATTATTTTTTATGTAACAGGTGGTTGCACAGATGGCCTGGTGTGACTTATTTGCCTGCCGACTGTGAGTCTTTGCGTTAAGTAATTATTTTTGGATTAACTGATTGGAATTATTTTGCTAAATGTCATAAGTTTAAAACTTCTCTTTTTAGTTTTAAATGGTTTGAAACATTGATTCCTGGGCATTAAGACATCAACAAAACTGTGAAGAGACAGGCAATAAAGCCTTTTTTCTTGACTGGGTCGCAGATTTGCTATTTATTTTCTTTTGTTTTACTCAGGACTCTGTTTTTGTTATAACTAGACAATGTGTTTGAAATTTTTAAACTTTTCACACTTTATATAAATTTATTACTCTCTGAAAGTTACTTTGTTAAAATAGCAGATAACTACCAGCTTTCGACTGGGAATTATACGTTTGTATTGAACTTCTGTATTATGAGTTATCTTCTTGGTGTCCGATAACACACCTTTCTGTATCTTTTTTTTTTTGAGATGAAGTTTCGCTCTTGTTGCCCAGGCTGGAGTGCAATGGCACGATCTCAGCTCACCACAACCTCCGCTTCACAGGTTCAAGCAGTGGCATGATGATTGCTCATTGCAGCCTCGACCTGCTCAGCTCAAGCAGTTCTCCTGCCTCAGCCTAATGAGTAGCTGGGACTACAGGAGCACACCACCATGCCTGTCTAATTTGTTGTATTTGTAGAGATGAGGTCTTATTGTGTCACCCAGGCTGGTCCTGAACTCCTGAGCTCAAGCAGTCCTCCCACCTCGGCCTCCCAAAGTGTTGGGATTACAGGCGTGAACCACTGCACCCAGCCAGTATTTTTAATTTAAAGTTACTTTAGCTTTTGATTAGATAGAATCACAACATATGCTTTGTTTTGTAACTAGAAATGAGTCATATCATCTTCTAGCCAAATTAGAATTTACCCTCTGAAGGGAACAACTTTTATCTAATTAAGAAGGGAAATACTAAAGTATGAATCATACTTTAGGTACAGCTACCTATTCACAGAACCTTCTATTTTCAGTAAATATTATATCCTACTTTGAACAAAAATCTCATATTCTTTGTTATCCCTATGTACCAAAGCAGAGGTATTTTAAGCAGTGCCTCTAATAACTAATGCTTATCCTAATTTTCTCATATAAAGATTTCTTAGCTTTTAATACATGAGATAATGAAGTAAAAATATACTGCAAATACCTTTTTCACTTTTCAACCTAATTTTGAAAATGTTTCTCAAATTCAAGCTAATACCTGATAAAGTCATAAATTTAATAAGTTTACTATAGATAATCAAATGTTCATCTTAACCTTAAAGAGAAAGTAGATTAACATTTATAATGTTACTTTGTTTTTAAAGAATAAATTTATACCAGAATCTGAGACTTTTCAAGAGACATATAGTATTATTGTAAAACAAAGTGAGATTCATGAAAACTGATTTTTGGGACATCTCATTGGGGATGTCTCATGCTATGTGAGTTAATAAAGTTGGTTAGTTTCCAAAACAATTATCCAAAAGTTGTAGGAAATTCTATTCTTTGTCACTATTTATAATACAAGAATAAAACAAATTCTCTTAATTGTAAAAATTGTATCAGTTTAGGAAACTTGTAGCTCATTGAGAGTAATGTTTTTTCTTTGAGAATTTCTTTTGGCTGCTAATTCTTGTCATGAATTATAATCTATTATCAGAGATTATTTTAAGAAGGTAGAATTCTGGCTACTTCTGATATCATTTTCTGATATGTGTAAGTTTATGCTTTATTGTTCTCAGTTTTAGAAAATGCATCTAAAATTGTCTGACTAATAAAATCTGTCTTCCTCTTTTTCTTGTTTTTACTTTCTATTATTTATTTTGTATCCCTGTTCCCAATTTGCGTTTAGGTGTACAGGACCAATCAGTGTGCTGGAGAGTTTGCTGTGACATTTCCTCGTACCTATCACTCTGGATTTAACCAGGGCAACAACTTTGCTGAAGCTGTGAACTTCTGTACCACTGACTGGGTCTGTTCTACAGCAAGTGGCTGTTGTACGTCTACTAACCGCCCTATAAATATAATGGAGCTTAGTTGCCATATTTGCTTAGCTGGGTTCAGGGTAGGGTTCATCAGTATTTCAGTGGAGACTGGCATGGCTATTGTAGTTTAGAAAGCTAAGAAGTAGAGTTCCATCACAGTTTTTTTTTTTTTTTTTTTTTTTTTTTTTTGAGATACGATCTCACCTCACTGCAACCTCTGCCTCCCAGGTTCAAACAGTTCTCCTGCCTCAGCCTCCTGAGTAGCTGGGATTACAGGTGTCTGCCACCACACCCGGCTAATTTTTGTATTTATAGTAGAGACAGGGTTTCATCATGTTGGCCAGGCTGGTCTTGAACTCCTGACTTCAGGTGATCCACCTACCTCGGCCTCCCAAAGTGCTGGGATTACAGGCGTGAGCCACCACCCCTGGCCAAGATTTTAGAGTTCTTCTTACCCATTTATTATTCTCCCCATTCTGTTTGATCTTGCTTCCTTCATTTCCATACTTTCCTTTTCCACTTTCCTTCCCTCCATTTCCCTCTTCCCTTCCTTTCCTTCTCTCCTTTGCTTTCCTTCTTTTCTTTAGTTTGTCTCCCTTCTGGTCAGGTGCTCAGAGGAGAGAGATGGTTTGAACTTGTAAATGGTCAGTTGATTCTTTCTGAATCCTTCTTTTCTAAGGGAAGATACAGGTTGGTGCAAAAGTAAAAGCAGCTTTTGCCATTGAAGATATAGGTTGGTGCAAAAGTTCAAAAGTTTTTTTATGCCCTTATGTGGTCCTTCTTCTTGCTCTGTACCACTTTGTGAAACCTATAATTTTTTTTTTTTGCACCAACCTATAATTTTTCTAGCCTTTGCTTTCTCTGAGTATTTTTGGGACTTATTAAGGTGACCAAGCTTATAGAGATAATTTCAAGTATTAATTTTACCATATTTTCAAATATGAAACTCTGTGGTTTTTATAATATTCCTTCATTTTTTTTTTTCTGATAGACAGGTGACTTTACTAGTCTGGCCATTTTATGTTTTTTTCTGTTCTTTTTTTAATTTTAAAAGAGTATGATATTGAGATCTCTGCACTATACTTGTATGTAAATGATAATGCTAGGTAATTGCTATTTTGCTTTTGTATGAAGTAGATAATCAAAAAATATTTAGTGGCTGGTTAAGTTGCATGGGAGAAGATTATACAGTATATTTATGATATACACTGACTATTTTCTTGTATTGGTGCTGTTTTTGTTGCTTCTGTTAACATTTTGGGGAAATTTTTTAATAATATTGGATCTTATGTTTTCTGCAGGCACCGTAATTTATTAAGTTCCATCATTAACCATATAGAGATTAGTTTTGTTTCCTTCGCTAATGAGTAAAATGATACAATGAATTATCTCCCGCCAATAGTTTTGCTTGATAAAGTAATTTTGAACCTTTTTCTTATTAGGCTTTGGATACAGCATAATTTAGCAAGAACAAGACTAGGCTTAGGATTTTTGCCTTGGGCCTGAGCTCGGTGTCTAAAAATTCAGCCAACATTTATTGACTGTTTGTGATTTACATCTTAATTGGCTAGGTATAGGGTAGAAAATGGGAGGATTTAGATAGGAGGTGGAGATGGTTTCTGCTGTTCCCATTCTTACTATTGCTGATGTTTGACCTTGGGCAGCTTTTAAAATTTCAGTGGGCCTAAGTTTTTTAGCTGGTATGTAAAGATGCTAACAGATTCATTTAATAACCTCAGACAAGTTAGAGGATATGTGTGGAGGCCCTTGACACTCTTTAGAAGAAGGGTATAATATAAATTACAAGTTATAGCAATTTTACCTCTGGAATAAATTAATGGGACTAATTTTTATAAGTTACAATGGGTAATCAGTTCTGTTTTATGTGGCTTCCTCACATATTACTATAAGAACTGTAAATCCCAAAGTATGATTTTTTTCTTCTACTTGTTTCTGTATTAAGGCTATGTGAGAAATATTTAAAGAGTACATATTTAATATATGAAAGAGTTGTGTGTTAATAGACAAAATGATTGTGAATCATAAGTTCAATATGTATTATATATATATATGTATATATATATACTTTTTCCTTGAGAAAGATTTTTCTTTGAAGAGTATGGAAACACAGCATAATTCAAGTTTTTTCTTTGAAGAGTGTGGAAACATAATTCAGAGATAATTCAGAGATAGCCTTATTTTTCTGTGATTCCTCTGATTCCTTTCTGCCTTTCTCAAACTATACATGAATTCTACAGTTATTAAAGACCCATTTTTTATTTTTTCTCTTTTATATTACAAATCCAAACAAAACTCCTTTAGCTATCTAAGTTCTTGTGCCTGAGCATAGGAAAGAAGTTGAAGTTGGAGTCCATATCTAAGTGTAGAGCATTGCTATTGTCATAATTTGGCTTATATCTTGATAATTATGGAAATTTTCAAAATTTATTTTAAAGGATGTATCTTTTCATTTATGAAAAGTGATCATTTTGTCATTTCATTTTATAGTTTTACTTCTTTGAATTATCTTTCTGCCAGGCTTGTTATTTAAAATAATTTCTAGATGCTAAAATCTAAATCATCTTTTGTTTTGATTTTTGCAAAAAAAATTAAAAGTCAGTCAGTGTAAATTACTTATTACTTTCTCCCTCTTTTCTTTCTTTCTTTTTCTTCTAATAACTTCTGTTCTTTTTGTTCTGTGGAAATTTGAGTGCTGAATACTTCTACTTAACTCTTTTTGGCCTGAACTTATTTATTTATTTATATTTACAATATTTTTCTTTTCCTTGTAAGGGCAGGCTTATGTTAAACTTCTCTTAAAGAGTTTGCTGCCTCATTTATATACCAAAGAACTCCTTCTTCTTGAGGTACCATAAATAGAAAATTAGCAGTTTAGGCCAGAAATTTAGCATCTCAGATTATGGAAATTTTCTGTAGGAAAACCTTTGAAATTCTGGCTGGGTCATACAGGGTTAATATTTACAATTAATATAATATTGCCTCTTATATTTAAACGGATTTGTTGTTCTGTCTTCTTTCTAATAAAAGGGAGGACCTGGAGGGCAAGTAGTGGTTCTGTTGCTGGATTTGTTATAAGCGAGATATTTAATTTGGAAATCTCATTTTCAGTTACCCATTGGACCTCAATGTGTAAATCATTACCGACGCCTAAGGCGCCATTGTGTCTTTTCACATGAGGAACTTATGTTCAAGATGGCAGCAGATCCAGAATGCTTAGATGTGGGGCTGGCTGCCATGGTCTGCAAATAATTGACTCTCATGACTGAAGAAGAAACACGATTAAGAGAGTCTGTTGTGTAGATGGTGAGTTTACTGAGCACATTTTCTATTTTTGATACTGCTTATGTGATATACTAAATAAACCTATAGTTAGAATTTTCGTCTCTGATCCCCTAGGAGTTGAACATAAAAATCACTTATTTGGAGAAGATTTTGTATTTTTATAATTTCCATATTGGTTTCTTCAAATTAAAAATGTTTTAGGAATTTTATCATCTCTAGATTTTTAAAACTGAAGTCCTGTCAGAATTTCTTAGGTACATAGTTACCTTTTAAATCTTCTACATACAGTGTTAATTGTTTAAACAAGAAAATTTGAATTGTTTTTTCCTCAGCTTTATGTTGAATAAGTTACGTTTCTGGCAATTACAGACTGTCAGTTTGATTAATCTTTTCCCCTTGCCTTTAAGTAATTTGATGAATAGGAAGGATGGAATAACCAAGAGTTGGGTTTTGAATGCTTAGAATGAGCTAAGCATCATTACATTGAACTGGGAAATATATGAGAAAATGTGTGCCTTCAGCATCATCTTGGCCTGTTCCCTCTAATATTTCCTACATAACTAGCTAGCTTCATTAGGTTTACACCATGCTCCTCCTGTTTTTGTATCATGTCCCTCCTCCCTCTCTGCCTGATATTCTATGTTTTTAAAATAGATTTGTTGAAGCATAATTGACCTGTAATAAACTGCATGTGTTTATAGTATACAATTTGATAAGTTTTGACTGTGTATATACCCCTGAAACCATTGGTACAATCAAGATAATGACTATATCACCCCCAAAAGTTTTTTATGCCTATATGTGGTCTTTCCTTCTTGCTCTGTACCACCTTTGTGAAAGATGGGTTCTCTCTCTGTCACCAAGGCTGGAGTGCAGTGGCACAATCATAGCTCACTGCAGCTTCAAACTCCTGGTCTCAAACAATCTTCTCACCTCAACCTCTGGAATAGTTGGGGCTGCAGGTGCATGTTACCATGTCCATCTAATTTTTTAAATTTTTTGTAGAGGTGGAACCTTGCTTTGTTACCTAGGCTGGTCTCAAACTCCTGGCTTCAAGGGGTCCTCCTGCCTTGGCCTCCCAAAGTGTAGAGATTTCAGGCATGAGCCACCATGCCTAGCCACCCTGTGCCGCCTTCTTCTCCTCTTGCCCTGAATCCCCAAGAAACCGCTATTCTTTCTTTGCTTATTTTTTGGAGAATTTTATTTAAATCGAATGATACAACTATACTTTTACAGTCTAATTTCTTTTGGTCAGCATAATTACTTTGAGACTCATCCATATTGTTGCATGTACTAATACTATTTTTTTTTTTTTGAGGCGGAGTCTCATTCTGTCACCCATGCTGGAATGCAGTGGCACAATCTTGGCTCATTGCAACCTCTGCCACCTGGGTTCAAGCGATTCTCCTGCCTCAGCCTCCCAAGTAGCTGGAATTACAGGAATGCGCTACTATGCCCAGCTAATTTTTGTATTTTTAGTAGAGACAGGGTTTTACCACATTGGCCAGGCTTATCTTGAACTCCTGAACTGAAGTGATCCACCTGTCTCAGCCTCCCAAAGTGCTGGGGTTACAGGCGTGAGCCACTGTACCCAGCCTGCATGTACTAATACTTTATTCCTTTTTATTGCTCACTAGTTTTCTTTTGAATAGATATACCACAATTTGTTTGTCCTTTCACTTGTGGATGGACATTTGGATTGTTTACATTTTTTGGCTGTTAGAAATTAAATTGCTCTGGACATTTGTGTACAGCTTTTTGCATGAACATATGTTTTCATTTATCTCTAGTAGATACTAGGAGTGGAATGGTCAGATCATATAGTATGTATATGTTTAATATTTTCTAAAAAACTATGAAACCATATTCCAAAATGGTGGTACCATTTTACATTTGCGCCAGCAGTGTATAAGAGAGTTCCAGTTGCCTTACATCCTCACCCACACTTGGTATAGTTAGTCTTTTCAACTTTAGACATTCTAATAAGGTTGTAGTGGTATTTCATTATTTAATATTCCCACTTTATACTTGTGTTCTTTGTTTGTTTGTTTTTGAGAAGGAGTCTTACTCTGTTGCTCAGACTGGAGTGCAGTGGCATGATCTCGGCTCGCTGCAACCTCCATCTCCCAGGTTCAAGTGATTCCCCTGCCTCAGCCTCCCAAGTAGCTGGGATTACTGGCATGTGCCACCTTGCCTGGCTAATTTTGTATTTTTAGTAGAGATGGGGTTTCACCACGTTGGTCAGGATGGTCTCGAGCTCTTGACCTCAAGTGATCCTCTTGCTTTGGCCTCCCAAAGAATTGGGATTACAGGCATGAGCCACTGTGCCTGGCCTATACTTGTATTCTTAAAAGTTATATATTGATTATATATTTATTTAAAATGGGATTCCTTTTCTCATTGCTTAGAGTCTTTCTTTTGAATTTTGAAATTTTAAGTACATTGGTGGAGACTCCTGAAATATGGTTTTGTGATACGTCCTCAGTATTTCAGATTTAACCTGAATGGGACATTATTTTCCTTGTCCTTTGATAATTTGAATGCCACATCTTCCTGATCCTCTACCATGTTTCTTTTGTGATACCTTGATCAAATAACATACCTTCTGCCTGTGCCCTTATTCAGTTACTTATCCTTGCCCTCTCTTTGTGTTACGGACTTGTCTTTTCTATTTTAAGAAAAGTTTTCATTTTATCTTTTACTGAAAATCTTCAGTGGTTTTCCCGTGGTCAGCACTCTAATGTCCTCTTTCTCCCTTCATCATCATTGTTATTCTGTTTCCATCATACTTTCAAAGATCTCAGAGTTCACCAGTGACACACTTTATTGCCAAATTCATTGGTTTCTTTTGGTGTCTTCCATCCCCATGACCTCTTTATTGCATTGTATGTTGCCGCTTTGGTTTCTTTCCCTAACATTTGTTCTACTGTTTTTTCAGTCTCTTTGATTATATTTGCCCATCATTTCTAGTTCATTCTCCTTATCTCCCCAACAATGTGTGCAGAGTTCAACTTTTCACTGTTTATTGTTGTTATTTTGTTCTGTTTATGTAAGAATTCTCATCTATTCTTAGAGTCTTAAGTCTTTCAGCTTTTACCTTGTGGTTTCAGCTCTTCTTAAAGTTTCCTCCTATTATATGTAAACGCAGGAATTATTGTCTCTTTGAAAGAGGCAGTATCCAGCCACTCATTTGTAATCCGTGCTTCCAACATGTGTATTGCACACTTCTATTTAGATTTATCATCTCGGTCGCAGCATCTGAAACAGAAAATCTCTTTCCTTTCCACCTTTCACAAACCACTTTTCTTTCCTAATTGCCTCATCTAAGTTGGTACAATGACCATCATGTAAAAACTTGTGTGAACCTGACTCACCTGTTTCCTTTTTTGGCAGGGGCTGGAGTCTCACTCTGCCACCCAGGCTGGAGTGCAGTGGCATGATCTCAGCTCACTGCAACCTCCATCTCCTGAGTTCAAGCAATTCTCCTGCCTTAGCTTCCTGAGTAGCTGGGATTACAGGCATGAACCTTGCTCTGCTAATTTTTGTATTTTTAGTAGAGACAGGGTTTCACCATGTTGGCCAGGCTAGTCTTGAACTTCTGACCTCAAGTGATCTGCCTGCCTTGGCCTCCCAAAGTGCTGGGATTATAGGTGTGAGCCATCACACCTGGTCTCATTTCCTTCATAGTTATCTGTTACTTAGTTTTTTTGTACGATTTATTTATTTATTTGAGACAGAGTCTCACTCTGTCACCCAACTTGGAGTGCAGTGGCACGATCTCAGCCTCATTTCTTTCATAGTTATCTGTTACCTACTTTTTTATTTATTTGTTTGTTTATTTATTTATTTGAGACAGAGTATCACTCTGTTGCCCAGGTTGCAGTGCAGTGGCATAATCGTGGCTCACTGCAATCTCTACCCCTCAGGTTCAAGCGATTCTGCGTCAGCCTCCTGATTAGTTAGGGTTACAAGCGTGTGCCACCACATCTGGCTGATTTTTGTGTTTTTAGTAAAGATAAGGTTTCACCATGTTGACCAGGCTGGTCTTGAACTCCTGACCTCAGGTGATCCACCTACCTCAGCTTCCCAGGGTGGTGGGATTACGGGTGTGAGCCACCACACCAGGCCTGTCACTGACTTTTAAGTTTTTCGTTGGCACTGTCTCTCATCACTCTCCCTTGCCGCCTTTTTTTCTTACTGCTACACCATCCGGTTCCATTCCTTAATTTGCTCACCTGGCTTATTTCAAATAGCCTTTTTTTGGTTTTTGCTTTTTTGGGACTGTGTTTTGCTCTGCCACCTAGGCTGGAGTGCAGTGGTGCAGTCTTGGCTCACTGCAACCTCTGCTTCCTGGGTTTGAGTGATTCTCCTGCCTCAGCCTCCCGAGTAGCTGGGACTACAGGCACGTGCTACTACTCCCAGCTAATTTTTTGTATTTTTAGTAGATACAGGGTTTCACTATGTTGGCCAAGCTGGTCTCGAACTCCTGGACTTAAGTGATTCGTCCACCTTGGCCTCCCAAAGTGCTGCGATTATAGGTGTGAGCCACTGCACTTGGCCTCAACCTTTTAATTTGCATTTCTAGCTTTTTTCTTCTCTCCATTCCCTGCTTATTTATGATTTTCTAAGGTATATTCTCAGGAATATAAGCTTTGTAATATTTTAGAAGGTATTATAAGAAAAAATCATTCTGTGTCTAGAAAAGTTTAGAAAATGGCAGGCTAAGATAAATGGATGTATTTAAAATATTGATGTTAGCTTCATTTAAGACTGGAAAAGTGAAAGAATGATGAATTCTAGTTTGGGTACAAAAAATAAGGGGACCTAAAATAATGTGAAATATATACTTTTCCAGTTTTCAGGATTTTAAAATTACTTGAAAGGCATAGGAAAATTAATGGTAAAAATTAATAAAAAAATATAGGCCAAGAAAAAGAAAGATAATTGGATCTTTACTGCAAAACTTCTGATTCTTTAATATGCTGGTGTTCACTGTTAATCTGTAAAGTGGGAGGGATATAATCCATAGTAGTTTCCAAAAAAAAAATTTTCCCCTAGTTTTTTTTTTTTTTTTTTTTTTTTTCCAGTAGAGACTGTCTTCAGGCTGGTCTTGAACTTGTTGGCCCAGTCAATCCTCCCACTTAAGTTTCCCAAAGTGCTAAGATTACAGGTGTGAGCCACTACACCTTGAACAAAGAAATTTATTTTTTCCAGAGTATCTTTTAGGATCTGTGATCCTTGGATTTCACTTTGGGAAATTGTGTAACATTTCTTGAAGCCCCCACAACTTTCTCAGTGGCCATATTAGCATTTCCCTTCAGAACAGCATTGCTAGTTGTTCTGAAGCTGAGTAAATTCTTGCAGTGCATTTTGATACTATTTTTACGTTAAAATAATTTTTAAAGAAAATTCTAAATGCCAGTATGAGAAAATAGAAAGATATGAGAATATGGCCAGCAGACATCTAGATTAAACTGATATGAGAAACAATGTATGATGAAAGACCAGAGTTGTGTCTGCCAGTGAATAAATTATGAGGTTCCTACCTTGTTTAAGTGAAGAGAGTTTGCTTTATTACAGAATTGGGTTTACAAGTAACTTGCTCAATCAAGTAAGCAGCAACTGTATATAGTAAATGGAGGTGTTGGGTAAAATATACTTCATACACTCTTACATTCTTTTTTTTTTTTTGAGACAGAGTTTTACTCTGTCACTCAGGCTGGAATGCAGTGGTGTGATCTCAGCTCACTGCAACCTTTGCCTCCCAGGCTCAAGCCATTCTCCTGCCTCAGCCTCCTGAGTAGCTGGGACTATAGGTGTGCACTACCACACCTGGCTAATTTTTGTATTTTTACCAGAGACAGGGTTTTGCCATGTTGGCCAGGCTGATCTCAAACTCCTGACCTCAGGTGGCCCACCCACATTGGCTTTCCAAAGTGTTAGAATTACAGGCGTGAGCCACCACGCTTGGCCCGCTCTTGCATTCTTAAACTGGCATACTGAATTTAGCTTAACTTTCTTTTTGATGTCATGCTGATGTTATATTTTGATTTGTACAATTTACTTTATAGTTCTTTGTCCTTACATATGTTTGTGTATATCAATATACACTTTTGGATCATAGATTACTAATTTATTTTGCTCAAGGATGTAATTGGGAAGAACTTCTGGAGTGCAGCCAGCCACCCCAAAAAATGCCTCGTAATTACAATTTTCTTCCTTCCTCTCAAAAAACCATCCTGACTTTTGTGGTAATCACGTTTCTTTTTTTTAGAGACAAGGTCTTGCTGTGTCACCTGGGCTTGGAGTGCAGCGGTACTGTCCTAGCTCACTGCAGCCTGGCCTCAAGCCTTCCCTCCTTAGCCTCCTGAGTAACTTGGACTATGGGCATGAACCACCATGCCTGGCTAATGTTTAAAACTTTTTTTGTAGGGATGGAGTCTCACTTTGTTTCCCTGGCTGGTCTCAGATCCCTGGCTTCAAGCAATCCTTCCACCCTGGCCTCCTAAAATGCTGGGATTGTAGCCATGAGCCACTGCACCCAGCCCACATTTCTTTACAGTTTTTGTCACTCAAATGTGCATCCTTAGATACCAAACTTTAATCTTGCCCATTGAATACAATTTAGTAATGATTACTTTTAGGAAGTATTTTGATTTTGTGTCATTGTACCTTTCATGTTTATGCCTTAAGTCAGAGATTTGTCTGTAGAAAAAAATGTAGTAACTTAAGTTTTTTGATATTTCACTAGATCAAGACTAGAAAGACTTGATCTAGTGAAATAAATTATATTTCAGGGTGTCCTGTGTCAGAAGAAGAAGTGTTTGAACTTGTTCCAGATGATGAGCGACAGTGTTCGGCATGCAGAACCACATGTTTTCTCTCTGCTCTCACATGTTCCTGTAATCCTGAGCGGCTTGTATGTCTCTGCCATCCAACTGATCTGTGCCCCTGCCCCATGCAGAAGAAATGCCTTAGGTATCCAAAAGTATCTCGTAAAACTTCCATAACCTTTTTTTTTTTTTTTAAACCAAGTCTTAGTGTTGTTTTTACTTATTCCCTTCCTTTTCTTTGGACTTCTCAACTTCTCTGTCTACTTCTAGGCTTGAAGACCAGTCCTTTAAATTTGGCCCTAAGCTTGCCAACTGAAATTAGTTTATCAGTTGATTTCACATGTTCCTTATCTCCATGCATTAAAAGCTGTGGGCTGCTTTGATTTTCTTTTTATGTGAACTGAGATCCCATTCCCTTGGCCATTGTATTTTCCTGAAGATGATTATACTTAAAACTTTATTTTCAAGTTATTGTTGGTTTTTGAGATTTTTATTTCTGTGTGTTTGTGTGTGTGTGTGTGTGTTTGGTAGACATCACTAGCCATTAGAAGACCCCCCTTCTCTGCTGTCTGGTGTAAAAGTCAGGGCACAGTCCTATGACACTTGGGTCAGTCGTGTTACAGAAACATTGTCTGCTAACTTCAACCACAAAAAGGTTAAACTTCCTTCTTTTGCATGTGTATACTGAAATGATTGTCACTTTAAAAGAGGGCTTGTTTAGTTTTATGTTTTTTCCCTCCATAAAAGAAAAATCCTAGGCTTCCTTTGAGATTTGAGACTAATGGGTTGTTGAATATAAACTTAATTTTCTATTTGAGAATCTTCTTTTAAATAAAGCTGATATAAAATGGGATGGACATCTAACTTGCAGTGAATTTATCATATATGTTGGGAATCCACTATTATCAGTGAGACTAACAAGAAAGACTTCTTTGGAAAGAGAAATTTATTTTCTTTTTTAGGCCCTTTCTGAGAGAAACTGTTTATAGGGATTATAAATGGGCACCTGGTCATTAGCTTTTATTGTGTTGATGAGATTTTCACAGCGGTTTGTTTTTACTAATTATCATGTTTCTAGTAGGTTGGTGACTCACTTGAGTGAGATTGCTAAAGATTTTAGAATGGCTTTTTGTGTTTATGGTCATAGCATATGGCTTTTTATTTATTTTTACAGATTTGATTGAATTGCGAGTAATGCTGGAAGATGCTGAGGATGGCAAATACCCAGAGAATGATCTCTTTCTAAAACTCAGGGATGCTGTAAAAGAAGCTGAGACCTGTGCTTCTGTGGCTCAGCTGCTTCTGAGCAAAAAGCAGAAACACAGGTAAACCTAAGAAGAGTTTAATTATCCAGTATTTTCTTATTTTCTTGTTTCTTTCAGAGTAAAAGCCAAAATTGTATTTGGCCTGTGAAGCCTAACACGATCTTTGACTTCTTGTGGCCATGTCTCTAGATTCCCAGTTAATGCTCCAGTTTTATCTCCTAGTGTTCTCCCTTCTTTCCTGCCCCAGCCTGCAGTGTTCTTTCTCTTGCTGTTCTTCACACATAGCAGGCACATTTTTTCTTAGGACTTCACCCTCTCTCTTTACTCTGCTTGTTATCTTCCCACCATATCCAGGTGGCTTGTTTGTTCCCTTACCTCTTTGAAGCCTTTGTTTTCAAATGTCACTCTGTTGGAGAGGGCTTTTCTCACAATCCTTTATGAAATTTCAATCCTCTTACCTTCTTTCATGCGTTGTTTTTCTCCTAGCTTTGTCACCTCCTGCTATACAAATCTACTTATTTTATTTATTACCTGTCTTCTCTGTTCTTCCTTATCCCCCACTAGAATGTACACAATATTAGAATATCAGAGGATTTTCTTTTCATTGCTATATTTCTTGTTCTTAGAACAATGCCTGACACATAGTTGTGCAATAAATATTTGTAAATGAATAAATAAATTGAGACTATAGGCTGAAGGCAGGTGGCAGCAAAGGGTAACCTTGATGGATGCTGAGGAGGTTGTTAAGGAGCATAGAAGTATGCACCCTTGATATAATTTAATTCATAAATATTAAATTTTCTGTTTAAATTTGTTGTAGTAATTCCAACACATTTTTTTTTTGTCTGAGTGGCTTGTCTATAGCAGTTCACTTTGGGTTTTTAAATTACTTTGTAGATTTTTAATCTGCCATTTTGTTAGAGAACTTTTCTTAGAGACATTCATCAGTGGCCCTTAACTTGTCACTGATTCAATGTCCCCACTTGGAAAACCTAGTAAAATTTTTTTTTTTTTTTTTTGAGACGGAGTTTCACTCTTGTTACCCAGGCTGGAGTGCAATGGCGCAATCTCGGCTCAGCGCAATCTCGGCTCACCACAACCTCCGCGTCCTGGGTTCAGGCAATTCTCCTGCCTCAGCCTCCTGAGTAGCTGGGATTACAGGCACGCGCCACCTTGCCCAGCTGATTTTTTGTATTTTTAGTAGAGACGGGGTTTCACCATGTTGACCAGGATGATCTCGATCTCTTGACCTCGTGATCCACCTGCCTCGGCCTCCCAAAGTGCTGGGATTACAGGCGTGAGCCACCGCGCCTGGCCAAACCTAGTAAAATTTTAAGATCCCTATTAGAAAAATCATATACACACAAAATTTTGAAACACTTTCACAGGGTTCATTGTTACCAAAGGCAGGTTAAAGGCTCTTGTTTCACATTTTAACCTTCTTGAAATACAGGATTCAGTTTTAACAATGAACTTAATATTCCAACTATGAGGAATTTATGTCGTGTTTGAAATGTTTAATACTTGCAGATTGAAGAAATTGTAACTTGGAGAGTTGGCTCTTTGGATTATTAACTGAAGAACTTAAAAACTGTTTTGAAGTGGTCACCATTGCGATATAATCCCTCAAACACTAGGATTCTAGGATTGCTTAGGTTTGAATTCTAAAGAGACTAGGAGCCCTTTTGATATCAGAATGACTAAATTTTTCTTACTTATATCTCAATATTATTTCACATCAGACAGAGCCCAGATGGTGTGAGGACTCGGACCAAACTGACAGTGGAAGAATTGAAGGCCTTTGTCCAACAACTTTTTAGTCTTCCGTGTGTCATCAGCCAAACTCGGCAAGTGAAGGTGGAGTATTACATGCTTTTTTGGGTAATGCCCTTTGAGACATGGGCTGCTGTTCTGGGTTTCACAGAATGGTATGTCTAAACTAGTTTTTTGCTTCGATTTTTTTTTTCTCACATGTGTGCTGCTATTTGAGGTTTTTCAGTAGGCAGTTTTTTGGTTTTGTTCTTAGCCATTATTCCCCATTTAAAATTCTGGAAGTAAGGCTGGTATTAAATTAGTTTTTTCTGTTTTAATTTTAGTTTAGAACCCCCATTTAACATAGATGTAATTGAAATGCAAAAAATTAGTTAAAATAATCTGCATGTATCAGTGTTACTAATATATGAGCTTTTAAAAATGCAGATTTCTGAAATTACAAGCACCCTGATGGCTTAATGAATATGTAAAATCTTAAAAGTATGTATCAAATACATTAATCTGCACAGTTGATGATCTTTTGATAGTTTGGGGTGTTTTTGTGTTTTGGGAGTGGGTAGGAAGTCTAAAATAGTTTTTTCTTTCTTTCTTTTTTTTTGAGATGGGAGTCTTACTCTGTTGCCCAGGCTGGAGTGCAATGGCACAATCTCGGCTCATTGCAACCTCTGCCTCCTGGGATCAAGTGATTTTCCTGCCTCAGCCTCCCAAGTAGCTGGAATTACAGGAATGTGCCACCGTGCCCAACTAATTTTTGTATTTTTAGTAGAGGTGGGGTTTTGCCATGTTGGCCAGGCTGGTCTTAAACTCCTGACCTGAAATGATCTGCCTACCTCGACCTCCCAAAGTGCTGGGATTACAGACAGGAGACATCACGCCCAGCCTACAATAGTTTTTTTTTTTTTTTTTTTTTTTTTTTTTTTTTTTTTTTTTTTTTTTGTTGAGACAGAGTTTTGCTCCTGTTGCTCAGACTAGAGTGCAGTGGTACGATCTTGGCTTACCGCAACCTCTGTCTCCTGGATTCAAGCAATTCTCCTGCCCTAGCCTCCTGAGTAGCTGGGATTACAGGCACATGCCACCACACCTGGCTAATTTTGTATTTTTAGTAGAGACGGGGTTTCTCCATGTTCGTAAGGCTGGTCTCAAACTCCCGACCTTAGGCGATCTGCCTGCCCTGGCCCCTCAAAGTACTGAGATTACAGGCATGAGCCACGTGCCCGGCTGCCTAAAATAGTTTTTATCAAGGTTACCAACTTGTAAAATCTGGTGTCAGTTGTGTTCTTGTCTTGTTCCATTTCATAAGAGCATTTTGATAGTTGACTACTCTTTCTGTTCTTGAAGCCTCTGTGAACCACACTTTCTGGGTTTTTTCTTAGCTCATTGACAGTTCTTCTCTTAAGTCATCTTTGCTGCTTGTTTTCTCTTTGGCTTGACTTCTAAGTGTTGGAGTATATTAGGAGTCTCAGCCCTTTCTTCAGGTGTACCCACTTCTGATACCTTATTTGCTCAGTGACATTAAATATCACCTATATCCTGTTGATTCCCACATCTCTAGCACTGGGTGCCTTTTTTTCCTACAGACTTGTATGTCCAGCTGTATACTCTGCATTTCCATTTGGTAGACTAAAAGGCATCTTAAAGGGCTTTCTTTTTTTTTTGAGACAGGATCTAGCTCTGTCACCCAGGCTGGAGTATAGTAGTATGGTCTTGGCTCACTGTAACTTCCACTTCCCAGGCTCAAGCCATCCTCCCACCTCAGTCTCCCAAGTTGCTAGGCCTACAGGTGCACACTACCACACCTGGCTCATTTTATATGTTTTGTAGAGATGAGGTTTCGCCATGTTGCCCAGGCTGGTCTCAAACCTGAGCTCAAGCAGTCCTCTTGCTTTGACCTTCCAAAGTGTTGGGATTACAGACATGAGCCACCACACCCAGCCTTAAAAGCCT
>NW_022437165.1:105208-130799 GCF_009761245.1 Sapajus apella | reverse complement strand
TTTTTTTTTTTTTCTTTTTTTCCTTCAGACCTGCCCAGCCCAGCAAGGAGGCAGCCTAGTCACTGTCGGCCTATAGCAGCTTTGCTGAGCTGCTGTGGGCTGCGCCCCGCTGCCGAGTGAACTTCCCTGCAGTCCTGTTTATATGGGTGTAGTTAGAACTGCTTTGGCGATGGTGGCCCGCCTCTGTTGGGGCGGAGTCTCTGCTGTGGCGTGTTGCCTTGGCAACGGCGGGCTGCCTCAGCAATGGCGGGTTGCCTTGGCAACGGCGGGCTGCCTCGGTAATGGCGGACGCCCCTCCCCCACAGAGCTGGACTGTCCCGGGTTCAGCTGTGCTCGCTGTGAAATTCTCAATCCAGAGTTTCTGGTTGCTGTTCTTTTATGGGGGTGGGGCCAGCCGAGCCTGATCGCCTGGCTCCCTGCCTCAGAGCCTTTTTTAAGTTGGTGTTCCAGTCGCCTGTTGAAGAGGCGCCTGGGTCTGTTTGTTTTCCCCTGCGGCCACTCACTGCGCTGGCTTAAACAGCGGCACTGAGGTTTGTGGCGCTTTTTTTTCTTTTTTTTTTTGCCCTGGAATCTACTGTCCTGGTTCTCTGCTCAGTCCCCTTTTTGAACCAGCATATGGGCGACTTCCCGTGGCTCCAATCGCCAGCCAAAAGGGCACCCGGACCGGTGTATTTTGTACGGAGAACCGCGGCTCCGGGGCGCCGACAAAGCAGCCGCGCGGGGCAGAGCAGCGGCGCTGGTCGGCGCCGGCCGGCGCTGGCCGGCACAGCAGCGCTGGCCACAACAGCCGCGCTGGCGAGCGTGGAGCACCTCTGCCCGGGAATTTCCTAGTCTGTGGGCAATAAAAACGCGGCGTCCACTCACCCTCTGCGCTTTCACTGGGAGCTGCAATCCTGAGCTGTTCCTAAACGGCCATCTTGGATCCTCCCCCCCTTTATTTCTCTTTACCCCTCGTTCAATATTTAAACAAGTGCTCGCTGCTATGACCTCCAAAATATATCCCAAAGCAAACCATTTATTCTCCTCTCCTTTGCTTAAACTATGCCCTGCACCACTGGAATGTTCCCCTTGGATTACTCCAACCGCCTTTCAGTTGCTTTCTCTTCTTCTGCTTGTCTGACGTTTTATTTTTTGTTTGCTAGCCAGAATGATAATCTAAACTTTAAATCAAATCACGTCACTTCCATATGGTTAAAAATTTTCCAGTGGCTCCCTAAAGCCATTTGAATGAAATTCAAACTCATTGTAATCTAGAAGATACTATGTAATCTGACCTTTGCTTATTTTTTAACCACATTTCTCCATCATCATCTACTTGTAGCAACACACCAAGCTCATTCTTCTTTAAAAGCTTTTGCAATTATTATTCGCCCTTCCCGAACTGTTCTTTCAGATCCTCTTGTATTTCCTTCCTCCCAACCCTCAATTTAGTTTCAGTTTGTCTTCTGTGACCACCATGACATTGCAAAGTAATATGTCCCTTCCCACTGTGGTCATTCTCTGTTGTGTTGCCATATTTTATTTTAAAAGCACTTGACACTAACTGAAACGTTTTATTCACATGTTAACTGTCTGGTCACCTGCATTATTAGAATGTATGTTTTGTGAAGACAAGGACTTTTTATGGCGTCTTCAATACTGCATGCCTAGAACAGTGCCTGCATCTAAGTCAGCAGTCATTAAATATTTATTGAATGCATCAACTATATTTTAAAAGTAGGAGTATAGCTAAAGTAATTACACAAAAGCATATTTATTAATTGAGCTATCATATCTGACTATTTGATGTCATGATGGTGAGAGTATAAGAGTCTAGAATTGATAATTTGCCTTGACTATGACTATTCCATACTCTTTTGTATCTTTTAAATTTGTTTTCCTAATTTTTATTCTTTTGACCTTTGCAGAATCTGCTAGATGATGTGGAAGAGTTTCATGAACGTGCTCAGGAGGCCGTGATGGATGAAACCCCAGATTCTTGCAAACTCCAGATGTTGAAAGGTAGGGCTCTAGTCTCTCTGTGGAACTCCCTGAATTGCCATGACTGAAGCAAGAGCTACAACAGGCTCGGTGGTTGGACGAAGTAAGACCGACCCTATCAGATCCACCATAAGTCACTTTGGATGTCACGAAGAAACTAATAGACCCTGGGGTGGGGTTGGCACCCCACCATGCTGTGGAGAAAGCAATGGCTGAACTACAAGAGCTCCTTACATTGTCTGAACAATGGGAAGAAAAGGCTAAGGTCTGCCTACAGACAAGGTGAACACATATTTTTGTGACTGTTGCCTCTTTAACAACTAAGTCAGAAGGTAGAATGGGAAGAAGGAACTTAAGGGCTGCTATTTCCTTAAATGGCTTGTTTGTTTTTTGCCTTTAGGATTTTAATGTCTAAGTAGCATTATTCAAGTTGTGTAGGTTGGAAAGGCACTTTCTGATGATCCAGGGCTTGAAGGGAGGGGGAGATTCTCCTCTCTCCCTGCTTTGGCAGGCAGCTCCTGGAGAGGTGCAGGTGGGTGGCAATGAGTACAGACAAGCTGGTGAGTTTCTTGCTGGGCGGGAATGTCTACAAGCCACACCTTCTTCAGCCCTCAGAGCACCACATCATGTCTGGACCCACGAATGGGATGACAGTGCCAGGGAGTGGGTTCTCCTGTGTCTGGCTCCAACAACTGATTTATTGTGATGACATTAAATATTTAATTAAATGTTTCGTGCCTTCCCTGGCCAATCACTAAGTGATCAAATGGGACTACATGTAGATAGTTTCAAATATGTGCAAAGTATTGTGCAGAGTACTTTGTTAGATACTTCATGTGATAGTAGTATTTTGCTTAGGGCCTATGATTAGTGATATTATAGTTAGGAACTAAGAATTATAAAGCTCATTATAGTATGTTATTAATGTTAACTGAAAGTTATGGAAAAATGTTACAGGGATTCAGAGGGGGAAGGTCAGGGTGAGCTTGGATGGTCAGCAGAGAAGCTTGAGAGAAAAACAAGAACTTAGGTAGAGCCTTGAGGAATCAGCAGGTTTGCAGAGGAAGGAGGTAAGAGAAATGCCAGAAACTGAGCTTAAGGACTATGTAGGGTGTGTTCAGGTGACAGAAAATAAGTGGATTTCCTTGGAGTGGAGGAATTACGCCGGAAAGTGTTGGGAGATGAGAATCGGGCAGGAGGAGAATGTTGAGACTGTATTAGTATCAGCACCCCATTGGACGTAGTGAGATTTAAATAAAGTGTTTATATTTGAATGTATATTAGCAAATTTGGCCGATAATTAATAGTGGCATTCTTTGTGAAAGCATTTAGCAGCTAAGATTAATATTTGTATCATTTCTGTTGTGAGAATGTGGAAACTGGGGTGCATAGAGAGATCATGTAGTTACTGAGTGACACGATTGAAATTTAAAGCATCTTCCACTTTATTTCAGTATCTCTGTGTAATTAACTACTTCACCAGCCACTTCCTTTGGATGCATTTTGATAAGAAAATCTTTAGGTGACTTAATTATCACAGCTCTGAGAAGGCTCGTGTATACTGGATATTTTGCTATCCAAATGCCAAGCAGAATACATACTAAAATTTATTCAGAGCCTTTCCTATCTGAACTATTCATATTACTCTGTGTCTTCAGATTAATGACCATTCCAGGACAAAGCTAAATAACTTTGGAATGTAAAACTATGATTTTGATATACCTGATGCAACTGGTTGTAGTCTACCAAATGAAATTTTGTTGGTAATAATAGTTAAAAACTTTCTTTTCCTGGTCGCCTATATTTAATCCGTCACCAGGTTCTGTTTTTTTTTTTTTTTTTTTTTTTCCCTGAGACGGAGTTCAGCTCTTGTTACCCAGGCTGGAGTGCAATGGCGCGATCTCGGCTCACTGCAACCTCCACCTCCTGGGTTCAAGCAATTCTCCTGCTTCAGCCTCCCAAGTAGCTGGGACTACAGGCACATGCCACCATGCCCAGCTAATTTTTGTATTTTTAGTAGAGACGGGGTTTCACCGTGTTGACCAGGATGAAATGATCTCTTGACCTCATGATCCACCCGCCTTGGCCTCCCAAAGTGCTGGGATTATAGGCGTGAGCCACCGTGCCTGGCCAGTCACCAGGTTCTGATGATTTTGCCTCCAAAATGTCTTTCATATCTGTCTCTCAAATTCATTGTCACTGACTTAGTTGTAGTCCTCTTATATTTTACCTTGATATTGGAGTTTGGTAAGTATTGAAGGAGCATCTACTACTATTTCTAAATGCTGTGGAGACAGTAGTGAACAAGGTACACAAAGGTCTCTGCTCTCAAGGGGCTACCATTCTAGGGGAGAGAGAGAGAGAGAGGAATAAATTTCAAATAATTAGTGTCATGAAAAAAGTAAAATTGGTAAAGAAATAGAGGATAATGTGATTCGTGGAAATAGTGGGAGTTAGACTCTTTTCTAACTTCTGTCAGAATTTTCTTTTTGAAACACAACCTTAATCTTGATCTCTTAGTATTGGTTATTAACTGCTTACCATTATTTTCTTGAGATCCTTTCTTTGCCTTTGGCCTTCTGTTTACCTGTAAAATAATGGTTTTCCTCTAGATTCTGGCATAGATGCCTTTGTTTCCTCACTGTACAGTCTCTCTGGAAATCGCATCTAATTTATTGGCTCCGTTTGGCTTTTTTTAATACTGAATAAGTCCTAGATCTTCGTTTAAAATGTAGATTGCTTTCATAACCATTATATGGCTGTTAGATAATTCCAGGTCATGTCCCACAGTTACCTTAAATTCTCTGTATCCAAAATTGGACTCATTAATGTCTTCCCGTATCCTCCTCTTTTATTTCTTTGTTCTTTAAATTATACCATCTTTCACTCATTGGAACAAGCAGGTTCTTTGGTAGTTAGCCTTGACTCTTCCTTTCTTTTCCTTTATCCTCAAACTCAGTCATGCCGATTTTATTTCCCTAGTGCTTCCCGTTTTCATTTTAAGTTTGCACTTGGTTATAGGTTATACTCATTCTTTTATTATTATTATTTTTTTTTCTTGAGATGGAGACTTGCTCTGTTGCTGCCCAGGTTGGGGTGTGCAGTGGCACCGTCTTGGCTCATGGCAACCTCCACTGCCCAAGGCTCAAGCAATTCTCATGCCTCAGCCTCCCGAGTAGCTAGAATTACAGGCATGTGCCACTATGCCCAGCTAATTTTCTTATTTTTAGTAGAGGTGGGGTTTCATTTTTGCAAGACTGGTCTTGAGCTCCTGACCTCAAGCAATCTGCCTGCCTCTGCCTCCCAAAGTGCTGGGATTACAGGTCTGAGCCACTGTGCCTAGCCTTTTACCCTCATCCATTCATTTTTTTTTCTTGAGACAGAGTCTCACACTGTTGCCCGGGCTGGAATGCAGTGGCATGATCTTGGCTCACTGTAACCTCCACCTCCCAGGTTCAAGTGATTTTCTTGCGTCAGCCTCCCAAGTAGCTAGGATTACAGGCACTCACCACCATGTCCAACTAATTTTTTGTGTTTTTAATAGAGACAGGGTTTCACCATGTTGACCAGGCTGGTCTCGAACTCCTGACCTCATGATCGGCCTCCCAAAGTCCTGGGATTACAGCATGAGCCACCACACCTGGCCTTACCCTCATTCCTGAAGGACCTTTTTGCATTACGTGTAAAATTACTGGTTGACAATTATTTTGTCTTAGTACTTTGGACATATCATGCTCTCTGCTGTTTTGAAAAGAATCTTTTCACTTGGACTGCTGATAGGATTGTTTCTTCTTTTTCTCTTATTCTACTCAGGCTGCTTCATAGCTAGCCTAGATCACAGCAGCAGATGCCGTCTGGTCTTACCCCTCTGTAATTCATTTTCTATACTACCAGTCGTATTTTGTTAAAATACAGGTGTAATTTTCACTCCCTTACTTAAAGCCTTCTCTCGTTTTCTGTTGCCCTCAGGATGAAGTCCAAATTCCCTAACCTGATTCATAAGGCCGCCTGTCATCTAGCCTCTTGCTTAATTATGTAGCTAGTCTTATCTCTTGCCATTCTTCCTTTTGTATTCTATGTTCAAATATGATTCTTCCTCCCAGTCCTCAAGCATCTGTGTTCTTTCTCTGCATCTTTGTGCATGTTTATTTTATTCTCCTGTGGAGCACTCTTATTTCAGCCCATCCCCTGTGTACTTCCACCAACCCTACCCTGCCCCTGGCCCCAGCTTTACTCAGAAAGGATGAGAAAGCTTAAATGCCACTTTTGGGAAGTCTTCTTTGCCTCCAAGTAAATTAGGTTCTCCATATATATATATATACACACACATATATATGTACATATATATGTATACATATATATACACCTATATATATATAGATATATATATATATACACACACATACATATATATATATATATATATATATATATATATATATTTTTTTTTTTTTTTTTCTTTTTGAGATGGAGTTTTGCTCTGTTGCCAGGCTGGAGTGCAGTGGCTCAGTCTCAGCTCACTGCAACCTCCACCTCCTGGGTTCAAATGATCCTTTTGCCTTAGCCTTCTGAGTAGCTGAGACTACAGGAGTGTGCCACCATGCCTGGCTAATTTTTGTAGTTTTAGTAGAGACGGGGTTTCACCATGTTGGCCAGGATGGTCTCGATCTCTTGACCTCATGATCCACCCAGCTTGGCCTCCCAAAGTGCTGGGACTACAGGCGTGGGCCACTGCGCCTTGCCTCTCCTACTATATATTCTAATAGTGCCTTTACTTTTCTTTGTCATTACACTAATCAAAGTGCATCATAAACTTTTTATTAATAATCTTCATAAGATTAAAAAAGTTTCCTGAGGCTGGGCACAGTGGCTCACGCCTGTAATCGCAGCATTTTGGGAGGTTGAGGAGGGTGGTTGGCTTGAGCCCAGGAGGTCGAGACCAACCTGGCCAACATTGCAAAACCACATCTCTACTAAAAATACAAAAAATTAGCTGGGCAAGGTGGTGTGCATGCCTGTAGTCCCAACTATTAGAGAGGCTGAGGCATGAGATTTATTAGAACCCAGGAGCAAGAGGTTGCAATGAACTGAGATTGTGCCACTGCACTTCAGCCTGGGTGACAGCAAGACTCAAAAAATAAATAAATGAAAGGTTTCTTGAGACAAGAACTATCACTCTTGCTCTTGAGCAATTTCCAGGACCTAGAACAGTGCCTAACACATAGTAGGATTCGTGGATGATGAATGATTCCCACTTCAGTAGCTTCTCATTGCTTTGTATAATGAAGTCCATGGCTCTCGGGACTCTGCATCTTTCTTCCTGCCAAATTCCTTTTTCCTGCCCCACTCTTTGTCCACCCATTCCCTGCCTCCAATCCTCTACATCTCCCTCTAATTGCAAACTGAACTAGGAACTGCTTTTTCAGTGTTTCTCCATGCCTCTGTTGATTATATTCCTGGTTTAACTTATTTAACTTTTCATTTGACAGAATCATACTAATTTAAGGCCTACTTCAAAGCCTTTCTCAACTCTTCTGGGCAGAATTAATCACTGCCTCCCAGAACAGTGAGTTTATAGTAATTTGGTTTTAGTTCCCAGGAGAAGTATAATTCTTATCTTTTATTGTGATTCATTGAGAATAAGGTCTATGCTTTATTCATCTGTGTGTAACTAGTGTTAATGAATTTAGTTTAAGTAGATGTATGTTGTCAGCATTAATGGATTTCTAGTGTATTGTTTTCTACATTGCTATCAAATGTGCATCTCTGGCAGCTTCAGATACTGTAGACAAGTAGAGGCAGTCTAGTGTAGTGAAAGGAGCATGGATCTGACCCTCATTCTGAATCAGTATTTCAGGTGTGTCCTTTATTACACTAACTGGCAGGGGAAAATAACTTACCTTCTTTGATTTAAAGTTTTCTTATCTGTAAAATGTTTATACTTTATTTTATTATAAACTTATGTTTATACATTTTCATATCTATAAAGCTTTCTTATCTATAAGACGGAAAAGAAAGATACAAGCTGCTTTGCCTCTCTTGTAGGATTGGGGTAAGAATTCAGGGAAATCACGTATATGAAATTCTCTACACATTCTGAAATGTTATTTAAATGTTGATTTCTCATGCATCCCACTCTGTTTTTATTGTTCTTTTAGATCACGGCACAGTGTGGCAAGTTTCGAAAGCATTGTGAATGAAGCCAAGAACATTCCAGCCTTTCTACCCAATGTGTTGTCCTTGAAAGAAGCCTAACAAAAGGCTCGAGAATGGACAGCTAAAGTGGAAGTATTCAGATAAGGAGGCTCTTGGATTATGCCACCTATCAGGTAATACCTGTTTCATAGCTTACTAAGCTATTAATCCTTTAGAATAGAATAATCATAATACAAATGTTCCCTAATGTAGATCGACTTGTGATTTTTTTTGACTTTATGATGGTGTGAAAGTGATATACATTTAGTAGAAACTCTGTGTTTTGAATTTTGAATTTTGATCTTTTGCCAGGCTAGCAATATGTGGTATGACATTCTCTCACAATGCTGGGTAGCAGCATTGAACCACAGCTGCCAGTCAGCCTTGCTGATGTAAGTGTTCTGAGCACCTTTAAGGTGGGCTAGGCTAAGGCTAGGCTAACCTGAGTTTGGTATGTTAGTTTTATTAAATACATTTTCTACTTATGATATTTTCAACTTACGATGGGGACATAACTTCATTGTGAGTCGAGGAACACATATAATTCCAGTGAAGTTTACTTACTCTTCTGTGTGATTTTATAAATCATTATAATTATTACCTCCTTAAACATTACTTTTTTTTTTTTTTTGAGATGAAGTCTTGCTCTGTGGCTAGGCTGGAGTGCAGTGGTACAATCTTGGCTCACTGCAACCTCCCACTCCCTGGTTGCCATGATTCACTTGCCTCAGCCTTCAACTAGCTGGGATTACAGGCACACACCACCACGCCCAGCTAATTTTTGTATTTTTAGTAGAGACGGGTTTCACCACATTGGCTAGGATGGTCTCGATTTCCTGACCTTGTGATCTGCCCATCTCGGCCTCCCAGTGTTGGGATTACAGGCGTGAGCCACTGTGCCTGGCCAATATTACTTGTTTTTATTGACTCCTTGCTATGAAAAATGATGGAATTAGTTATTTAACTCTTTAGCAGTACGGAATTTGTTACCTACTGTATTCTTCAAATTTTTTTTTTCCATGTGCATGAATTACTTTTAAAATAAGAGGCAGAAAAAGAAAATGCAATTAACATTTACTGAGCACGACAGTATTCTTGGTACTGTTCTATGTGTTTGGGAGCAGGCATGTAAGGGAACAGTCTAAAATTAGGACTTATGGTATAAAATGGGGTATAAAACTAGAGTCTTCCAAATATATATTTTCTAGTTGGAGAGACATATTTTACACAGGTGTAATTTAAAACAGAATGAAGTAAGTGCTAGGTAGAGATAAAAGTGTACTTGAATCTTTTTTTTTTTTTTTTTTTTTTTTGAGATGGAGTCTTGCTCTGTCACTTAGGCTGGAGTGCAGTGGTGTGATCTCAGCTCACTGCAACCTCTGCCTCCTGGGTTCAAGCAATTCTCCTGCCTCAGCTTCCCAAGTACCTAAGACTACAAGTGTTCACCACCAAGCCCAGCTAATTTTTGTATTTTAGTAAAGATGGGGTTTCACCATGTTGGCCAGGCTGGTCTTGAACTCCTGACCTCAGGGGATCGCCTGCCTCAGCCTCCCAAAGTGCTGGGATTACAGGTGTGAACCACCATGCCTGGCCTTGGTGTCAAGTTCTAATGACTTCTCTTTTGCTGTCTTCTCAGTTGGCTTTTTCTGGGACCTGCTTAGCTGCCACTGTTTCTCTTCTGTTTTGTTTTGTTTTGTTTTTTTTAATTCTTTTTTTTTTTTCTTTTTTTGAGACAGAATTTTGGTCTTGTTGCCCAGGCTGGAGTGCAGTGGCATGATCGTAGCTCATGGCAACCTCCATCTTCCAGGTTCAAGTGATTCTCCTGCCTCAGCCTCCCCAGTAGCTGAGATTACAGGTGCCTACCACCACGCCTGGCTAATTTTTTGTATTTTTAGTAAAGATGGGATTTCATTCTCTTGGCCAGGCTAATCTCAAACTCCTGACCTCAGCTGATCCACCCGCCTCAGCCTCCCAAAGTGCTGGAATTACATATGTGAACCACCACACCTGGCCAAATTATTTCTGTCTTTATCAGGACAGCTTCTGTGTTTGTTGTGTCTTTGACCTGGTTCAGGCAGTAGTTGTTGTCTTCAAATGTCTGAGAATCTTTAATTGGCTGTTTGGTTTATGATTGAAGGACTAAGTCAACAAGTATAGGTGGCTATCATGTGTTTCCTCTGTAATTTCAAAAGGCTGTTTCTCTCCCAGGCACTTCCCTTCAGTGGGAATACTGACTTGTAGGCTGTAAGTAAGTGGACAGGTTTTGTTGTTTGGCAGACTTTTCTTTAGGCTGCATGGCTTGGGAGCAGGCTATGTCTAGGCTTAGCCAGGTATTCTGTAGTCAAATGGCTATAATCAGCCACAAGAAAAATGGTAATAAATATCATATTTCTTTCTTTCTTTTTTTTTTTTACATGCCATACATTTTAATTTAAGTAACTTTTGCAGAGCCAGTTGTCCAATTGATGTTTCCCCAGGACCGCACAGTGCATGCTAATTTTTCCCAAATCCAAACCGCCCACCTTGCTGGCTCTCTGCACTTCTGCTCTGCCAGCACAAGGTCAGGGAGGTCTGCGCTGACCGCCTGACATCGGCCACACCGCGGCATCCCACTGCGAGCTCCAGTTCTGATTTCTTTAAAGTAATTCAAGAGCTGATGGGCACTTGGTAAGGAGTCTGAGTGTAGTACCCTTTAGAATATGACTTTTTCCTATCAGTCTTTACCTAACTTGGAGAACTTTTCTTCGGACTCACCTTATGAAATTTTCATAGAAACAATACATTTACTTCAAAATGCTATTTCAACAGTTTACATGACATTCTGTGATGACAATGATAAGTGAGACGGTGAGCACCGTGAACAGGCTGGGAACCAGCGTCACTGACTCTCGAGGCCGTGGGCTCAGTGGTGACAGCAGAGGGAACCCCGGGCATCACACAGGCACCAGTCAGTGTGCTTTGCGGACCGGATAGAGAACACCAACCTGCTGGTTAAGATAGCTGCTGTTCTTATTTCTTGATATGAGCTTATTTTCTATTCTACTTAGTTATTTGTTTTTATCTTGGTATTGTAGTTGCTTAATATATCATTTTAATATCTTATAGGGCTAGAGCCACTTACCATCTTTAAAAATGCATAGGATTTTTTCTTTTTTGGTGGGAGTTGGGGGAACAGAGTCTTGCTCTGTTGCCCGGGTTAGATCTTAGCTCACTGCACCTTCCTCTTCCACCTGGATTCAAGCAGTTCTCATGCCTCAGCCTCCCGAGTAGCTGAGATTATAGGTGTGCACCACTATGCCTGGGTGATTTTTGTATTTTTAGTAGAGACAAGGTGTTGCCATTTTGGCCAGGTTGGTCTTGACTCCTGGTGTCCTCCCAGAGGGCTGGGATTACAGGCATAAGCCACTGCACTCAACCAAAGATTCATAAGCTTCTTGCCTATTTATTTTTTTCATGGTTCAGTATATCTTTCAAAATGAGTTTATAGGCAAATGTGTCAGTTACTATGTGGGGAATATCCTTACACTGGAATACAATGTAGATGTTCTATAAATAATAATGATTTTATTACATGGAAAACTGAAACACTGTGAACTTGAAAGGAAAATATTTATTCTTATTTCTGTTTATATAAGATAAAATGGAGGTGTTTACCAGAACTGAAGTATTGCTTTTAGTTGGAAAAATTGTGAAAGACTTTGAAATTGGCAGAAAGATTACTCTAAGTATCCTTTCAGTGGAATATTGTATATTGTCTAGTGAACCCTCCAGGATTATCTGATTCTAGGGATGTGTGCCTCAGATTTTCTTTGGCCAGCCTATTTTGCAACTCTACCCAGTTGTTGAAAAAGAAAAAGATAGCAATGCAAATAAATTATGTTCATAGAAAGGCAATTAAATTTGTATGATTTACACATTGCAGAAAGATTCCATTTTCCTGTATGATATTAAACTCTTATTTCTATCCATTAGTAAATGTATTTTCTTATTCCTGTGTTTGTTTATTTATTTACTTATCTATCTATTTTTGAGACACAGTCTTGCTCAGTTGCCCAGGCTGGAGTGCAGTGACATGATCTCGGCTCACTGCAACCTCTCCCTCATGGGTTCAGGCAATTGTACTACCTCAGCCCCTTGAGTAGCTGGGATTACAGGCATGTGCCACTATACCTGGCTACTTTTCATATTTTTAGTAGAGATAGGGTATCATCATGTTGGCCAGGCTTGTCTTGAGCTCCTGACTTCAGGTGATCTGCCCACCTTAGCCTCCCAGAGCGCTGGGATTACAGGTGTGAGTCACCACACATGGCTTGCTAACTGCATTTATATACGTCTGTGCTTTAGATTGTCCTTTGAACTGGTTTTTATATCTGCTGTTTCTCTCATTAATTAATAAAATCATTGATGACATGTTCATTAAAAAAGGAATTTATACAAGCTTTAAAAAATAGGACATTGGAAGTTATATTAATTCAAAAAAATGGAATTACATTTAAAGAATGATATGTAATAAAAGAGCTAACACTAAACTTTGTAAGGTCTTTCAACAGTATATTGCCAGACCCCATAAGAGAACTCAAATTGTGAGAATTTACCTTGGTTTTTCAGAGTGGCAGCAACTATGCTTATTTGGAGCAGCTTGAGAGCCTGTCTGTGAAAGGATGCCCTATCCCTGTGCATCTTGAAGCACTGCTGCAAGTGGAATCACAGGTAGCAGCAGCACGAGCGTGGAGGGAACGGACTGGGCAGACCTTTCTTAAGAAGAATTCTAGCCATACGTTGTTACAGGTACGTGAGCTTCAACCTTCTCATAAGCAGCTGATAATTTAAGTAGTAATTGTATTGATGAGGGTTATTTTCAGTTTATTTGATTGCCATTATACAAGTGATTCTCATTAGGTAATATCAGATGTTGACTTGAATCTGGAGCCTTGAGCGGATTCATTTCTGGTTAATCTTGTGCTGGCCCTAGAAAAAGTAGTTGGCTTTGGACTGTTATTGGACTCTATAGTTATTGAAATCTTTTTTTTTCTTTTTGTTTGTTCTTTTTTTTTTTATTTTGTTTTTTTGAGACAGGGTCTTGCCCTGTCACCCAGACTGGAGTGCAGTGGTGCAATCTTGGCTCACTGCAATCTTTGCCTCCTGGACTCAAGTGATCCTCCCACCTCAACCTCCCAAGTATCTGGGACTACAGGTCAAGTGTACACCACCATGCCTGGCTAATTTTTTGTATTTTTGGTGGAGATAGGATTTCGCCATGTTGCCCAGGCTGTTCTCAAACTCCTTTGAGTTCAAGTGATCTGCCTGCCTCAGTCTCCCAAAGTGCTGGGAGTGGCTTACATGTGTGAGCCACCATGTCCAGCCTATTGTTGAAAGATCTTAATTCCCCAAAGCACAAATTTATGTATTCATCATCCCTTTCATCTTGAGCAGTTTAGCATAGTAGTTAAGAGCAAAGGCTTTGGAATAAGATCCTTTCAGGTTTGAGAACAGACTCCTTAATTGCTAACCCTGTGTCCTTGGGCAAGTTATTTCCTTTGAGAGTGTCAGCTTCTGTTGCTTATCATAAGTTTCTTTTGTTTATAAAATGTAGATACTAATGGCTACTACATAGGGTTGTTGTGAGGAATGAATTAGATCACATGTCTATAAATTTCTTAAAAGTGCCTGGGACACGATTGAATGCTCAGTAAATGGTTCCTTCATTATTTTTACTTTTAAGATTTTTTAAAATCCAGAGTATATGTTGTTGGTTTTATATCTGTAGGTGGTGAGCCCCTGGACTGACATGGGTGTATATGGGAGTGGCAAAAATAGGAGGAAAGAAGTGAAAGAACTAATAGAAAGAGAAAAAGAGAAGGATCTGGACCTGGGGCCTCTGAGTGATCTGGAAGAAGGATTGGAGGAAGCAAGAGATACAGCCATGGTGGTAAGAAATTACTTAGTGTCTTGAGTTTGCTTGGTGAATACAAAATTGTGTAATGATACTAGCAGACTAACTGCTTTAATATACTTTGGCTTTATGATTTTATATGTATTTCACATTAAAGATATTTATCACCAAGGTATACAAAAAGTTCACTATTCTGCTCTTTTCCCAAAATTGTCTTTTCCATACCTCTGTTCTTTATTGTTGTTTTAATTGTTGTCTACTGTTCCATCAAGTTGTTGTCTGTAGTTTGCTCAGTACAGTAAGTCCTCAATTAACAGCTTCTTGCATTGCAACTTTAAGCAAAACAATGTATAATGAAACCAATTTTACTACAGATTGAGATAAACAAGAGTTAAGTTTCTGCAGCGTATTTCTGGTCACAAAAACATCAGACTTTTAAATAAAGACCCCAAACACTTCTGACATTAAACATTGAAAAAATTTGAGCTAAACATACACTTAAAAAAGAGTAATAAAAATGAGATAATTATCCAATTTTTGGTAAATTAGTAAGTGACAGTTACATTGGCTGGGAATTGATTTTTTTTCTCATCAATGTTATAATGAAATCACACTGAACATAAAGATATTATTTGAGGACCTGCTGTAGTTTTCTAATTTTGAGCATTTTGCCTGTTACTAAGTTTCTTATTATAAGTAATAAAATGAACTTCTTTGTTTAACTTTTTCTTTTTTTTTTTTTTTTTTTTTTTTTTTCTCGCTCTGTTTGCCAGGCTGGAGTGCAGTGGTGCGATCTCGGCTCACTGCAACCTCCACCTCCCAGGTTCAAGCAACTCTCCTGCCTCAGCCTCCAGAGTAGCTGGAACCACAGGCGAACGCTATCACACCTGGTTTTTTTGTATTTTTAGTAGAGACAGAGTTTTGCAATATTGACCAGGCTTGTCTTGAACTCCTGACCTTGTGATCCACCCACCTCAGCCTCCCAAAGTGCTAGGATTACAGGCATGAGCGACCATACCTCACCACCTTTTCCTTCTTTTAAATTTCCTAGACTTGACTCTTAGGAATATAATTACTGGGTTAGAATTTAATATAAGCATTTTGTAACTCTTACTACTATTGTGCCTTTCAAAGGAATTATACCAGGTTACTGATTTTCTTCTTTTAATGAGCATTAAAATATTTGTAGTTGGTGAGAATTATGCTTTTTTGGAGGATAGGAGGAATGTGTTAAGATTATTAGGAGCCTGGGAAAGTAGAGAGAGAATAAATATGAATCTGGACAATACGTAAAAGTAGGGAATTGCATAAGATACAGCTCTTTCTGCATACAAGTGATCCTATTTTGAAGCCAGTGAAAATGATCTCTGATTAGAGAGCCTGCCTAACAAGTCAGTCTTGCTAGACAAGTAGGACTGGAAATTATTTCAAAATTGTTTCAAAACTGTTAGTAGTTTAAGAAGAAAATGCACTGACAGTATTGATAATTGATTAAACTTTTTTTGCCTTTATTTACTTTGTTAAAATCAGTTTCATAAAACTATATTGTTACAGTTGATCATCAGGTTTCCCTATTCTACTCACACATGAAGAGGACTTCTACAGAGAAATAAATTAATTTGTATAGGACTTGCACCAGGGAATGAATTATGAGGGATGTGAAACTAATACTTTATCGAGTATTTACCTTGTACAAGGTATCAGGTTAGGCACTTTTATATGTTATCTTATTTAATCCGTAAAACAGCAAAATACGGTTGGTAGTATCCCTATGTTTCAGAAAACAGAGTTTCTGAAACTGTTTCCCATATTAACAGCCTAAAAGTACAAGAGCCAGGCTTTGTGCCCAGGTTGCTTGATTTCAAGGCATCCTGTCTTTCTACTGCACCCTACAGAAGAGGCCAAAGTACTGTACTGATATACATGATCAAATATTACAGCATTTTGCCCATTGCACAGATGAGGAACGTTTGCATGGAAACTGCCAGGAGCCCCACATTTTAGGAAACTGTTTATAACTGATAACTTGGAGAAAGATCCCACAGCCTTGAGGATTTGGTATTTTGAGGGTATATTGCAGTGACTCTTTTAAATTAAATGTTTGTCTTGTACAGGTGGCAGTTTTCAAAGAACAGGAGCAAAAAGAGATTGAAGCTATGCATTCCCTCAGAGCAGCCAGCCTAGCCAAGATGACCATGGTGGACTGCATAGAAGAAATAAAATTTTGCATTTGCCGCAAGACAGCCAGTGGGTTTATGCTACAGTGTGAGCTCTGCAAAGACTGGTTCCATAACAGCTGTGTTCCTCTCCCTAAATCCACTTCCCCCCAAAAAAGGATCCAGCTGGCAAGCTAAAGAAGTAAAATTCCTTTGCCCTCTTTGTATGCAGTCTCGAAGGCCCAGGCTAGAGACTATTCTGTCACTCCTGTATCCCTTCAGAAGTTGCCTGTATGGTTGCCTGAAGGAGAGGCCCTACAGTGTTTGACAGAACGTGCTATGAGTTGGCAAGATAGAGCACAGCCAGGCTCTAGCCACAGATGAACTATCCTCTGCCCTGGCTGAACTGTGTTGAGCCAGTGTATGGTGGAACAGGCAGCTTGAGGAAAAAACTGAAAAGATCATCAGTGCAGAACTCCAAAAAGCAGCTGCCAATCCAGACGTACAGGCAAGTTCAGGATTTACACTCTTTCTATTTCATGGGAAAATATGTCTGTGTAAATAGTAAATCAAATCTGTTTTACCATTTGATTAGGAAAATAACAGTAACTTGTCAGCAATTAAATCATCCGTTGCATTCTCCTTCAGCATACACCATAGCACTTTTTTTGGGATACATACTTAGTGAAATATTTCTGGGAATATCATTCAGGTGGACTTTGGTATCATAATCAAATTTGATTTCTCCTAACTGTCGAAGAACTCTGTTAGCCACCTGGCTTATTCACTACATTTTGGTAAACTTAAGCACACCTTAAATACCCTGTTTGTTTAGCATGTCATGCTGTTCATCTTGAAATTATTTGTTGTTTAGGGACACTTACCTAGCTTCCAGCAGTCTGCTTTTAACCAGGTGGTAAGCAGTGTGTCATCTTCTCCTCGACAAACAATGGACTATGATGACGAAGAAACAGATTCTGATGAAGATATTCGAGAGACATATGGCTACAACATGAAGGTAATTATGTGGACAGGCTGTGTGGGTACATACCTGATCATTGGGTTTGTTAAAAAAAAAAAAAAAAGCTATTGAATAGCAATGTTTGAGGCCTGAAAGTGAAAGAGAAAACTAGACATCTATTTGTACTGAGTTTATAGTCAGCATTTTTTTCAAAATTCAAAAAAATACAGGTTGCTGAAACTTTTTTTTTTTTTTTTTGAAATGGAGTCTCTCTCTGTCACCCAGGCTGGAATGTAGTGGTGCAATCTCGGCTCACTACAACCTCCACCTCCTGGGTTCAAGCAATTCTTGTGCCTCAGCCCCCCATGTAGCTGAGATTACAGATGTGTGCCACCATGCCTGGCTAATTTTTATATTTTTAGTAGAGACAGGGTTTCCCCACGTTGGCCAGGCTGGTATTGAGCTCCTGACCTGAGGGGATCTGCCCACCTCAGCCTCCCAAAATGCTGGGATTACAGGTGTGAACCACTGCGCCTGGCCTGAAACAACAATTTTTAGAAAATAAAATTTTGAAAAGATCTGTATTTGTTTTCCTCATCTTATAACTCTTTATGGCATAGAGGAACTAGACAACAATGCATTAAGTTATGTAAAGCATCATGGTCAATTTCAGTGTTTTTTTTTTTTTTTTTTTCTTTGAGTAGTTAAAGTCTGTATACAGTTAAGTTTTAAGAATTCCATTCTAGGCTCGTTGTGAAGACTCATGCCTGTAATCACAACACTTTAGGGGAGACTGAGGTGGGAGAAACATTTGAGACCAGCCTGGGCAACATAGTGAAACCCCCATCTCTATAAAAAATACAAAAATTAATTGGGTGTGGTAGCATGTGCCTGTAGTCCCCGCTACTTGGGAGGCTAAAGCGGGAGGATTGCTTTCAGCGTAGGAGGCTGAGGCTGCAGTGAGCCGTGGTTGCACCAGCCTGGGCAGCAGCAGAAGACCTTGTATCAAAAGAAAAATTCCATTCTAGCTAGACTATGAGCCTTTTGCTCTGCTTTCTTGTCTGGATGGTGCTAGATAAAATGTCATATTCAGAGATGGGTAATATAATACTTGGGCCCAGGTTAGAATTTGCTGAGCTCTAGCTGCAGACACAACAAACTATTTACTGTCAATGTGATTATTCTGGTAATGACATCTAACTGGTGGTAAATAGAAGGTTTTGATGAGTTTGTTTTTTGTTGGATCCAGTTGGCCTTTTTATCACTTTGTGTCAGGGGCAAGTCCTTTGCTTTTTAACCTAGTAATAACGTGATCTAGGCGGAGACCCTGCCACATTACAGTCAATCCATTGCTTTGTTTTATATGATTCTTAGTTGCTTTGTTTAGAATCTATGCTTGTAACCTGGGAATTCCTCCTTGTCTGATATGAAATCCTGCCTCCAAAGAACAAGGGGAGATCCTTTCCCTACCCTGTCACTGTCTTTTGTCTCTTCAGCTTGCAGATTAGCTCAGTATTGCTCATTAACCTCTTCAGCATTAAAACTCCTGGGATGTAAAATGAAAACCATCCATCGTAGATGCTTGTAGATTCTTCTTCAGGAAATTATTTTTTCTCAAGATAGAAATGGATCCAGGGGAAAGACTTGAGAACCATTGCAACGTGAATTAGCTTATTCAAATAATCTTCTTAAGCACCTTGTTATCCAGAAGTTAATGACCATCTTTGTTTACAAAGTTTTATATAGGATGACTAGGAGCAGCTGACAAGGAACGCAACCCATGCCAAGCATAATTAGCGTTTTGCTTGAATACTGGAATCACCTGTTTACTGTAGTTAGAGGCCTTTGATATTTTTGGTGGTTACTTTCTAGCACATTAAGTATCAACCACTCCTCTAGAATTGCTTAACATGATGGACTTTGCTTGAAAGCAGACTTGTAACCTATGAAAACATCACGAATATTGCGTGATTTTCAGGGCTAGGGATCACAATTGTAGTTTTATATGGTTGTACGGAGTAGTCTTTTTTGGCAGAATTTATTTTAATTTTATCTTATTTTTTTTGTTATTGCATTTTAGGTTTGGGGGTACATGTGAAGAATATGCAAAATTGTTGCATATGTACACACATGACAGTGTGATTTGCTGCCTTCCTCCCCATCACCTATATCTGGCATTTCTCCCCATGCTGTCTCTCCCCAACTCCCCACTCCCCGCTGTCCCTCCCCTATTTACCCCCGACATTTTGGCAGAATTTCTATGAGATTCTTAGCTTACTGTCTGTTTTGTAGCAGGTGTTGGCAGGGTAGAAAAATAAGATTATGGATTATCTAGTGTTAGCAATGTATTTGACAGCTGGGGAGAGAAGAATGGTGTTAAGACTTAACAGTAGTTCAAGGTCAGATTTACTTTGCAGTCAAATGCTCTACCACTGAGCTGTACCCCCGCAAATGTACTTTGATGTTGATATCTTTGAATGAAAAAAAAGAAACTATACTCTTGAGCATGTTCCCATAGAGCAATAGATTATTGTATAATGAAAATTTTATTTGCCAGTTTATTTGCATTTGGTTTGGTGATTTTTCCTTTGTGTGATGCCCTCTGTTGTGACCATAAATTCATACTTAAAATACTTTGAACTTAGTATATATTTCTTGAGGAAGAGCCCCCTCTTGGTTTAGGAAGAGGAGTAGGTAATTAATTAATGAGCTAAAATCAGCCATTTTATCTTAATTATCATCCAGAAAATTATTACTCACAAGGTAGATATTTAATGAAGCAAAGTCTGTCCTTGATTTTTTGGGATTGTGTCTGTGTGGGTGAGGTTGTAGGAAACTACAAGGAGAATCATCGGAGACCTAATCAGAGCTCACTTAATATTCCAGAGACTTTAAGTGAGAAACAACCAGATTAACAAGCAGCACGGAGCTGATTTGCAAGCTGAACTTATTTTTACCCCCATCATTGTTACAATGAAATGAAAACAATGACCTGCTTTATTCAAGGACCGGCTGCTGTGCTTCCAATTGCTTAAAGTCAGTTTCCAAGAATCTACTGATGGCATTACATGAAGACTTATTATAATCTGTATATTGTCAGTCAGACGTATACTTGTATTAAGAGCAACTGGCAAGATTCTAGATTTGAAAACCCTTAGAAAGAAGTAAATGTTTTGTGTCTTTAAGCTGGCACATCTAAATTTATCCTCCCCTCCTTAACTTGTTGGTATAGGAGTTTTTCAGGTTGTAGACTATAGAAGGTACATTACTTAATAGTAATTTTTTGTAGGTTTATTATCTTCGTGGGTTGTTTTTGACTTTAACACTCTCTTTTGGCTTGAATCTGTAGTCGTTATGTTCCTGGACAGAACGAGGTCCAGCTGTTTGTTCCCACAGTCCAATGAGATGCAGACTGACTAAGAAAGAAGGGAGTTTATTTCTACAGCTGGTTATGGAGTAACTCACCAAACCAAGGCAAAGTTACAAGTCTTTTTCAATGCTTGTATTCATTTTAAACTCTGTGCCCATGTATGGGAGTGCACCTACAAGCCAGAATGTCTCATTCAAATTGTACGGAATCTTTGGGTAGGGTCCAGGCTCTGGAAAGCTTTCTCTAGAGACTTGGAAAAATTTCTTAATCTTAAGTGGGCCCTGGTACAAGGTGTGTGTAAGAATGCCTTCATAATTTTATCAGACTTTAGGGTCTGAGAAAACCCAGGTGATATCTTAATGGGTTTCTTGTCACATTTCAGCCTTTGTGCGAAGGCAGCAGTTTTTGCGGTCATTCCTGTTTAACTTACACATTCATCAGAATTATGGTAATGTGTTAGTGGAAACTTCTCTGGTTATTAATGGAGACCTTGCCTGCCACAATTACCATTTTTCTCCCCAGTTGACATTTTCTATCTTATTTAACGTCAGATATTTAATTTTAATCTCATATTTAGTATACTAGATGCTTTAACTTGAAAGCCTCCATTTTGGGACTTGTCATAAAATAAATTAAATGACTAATTCTGAATACCTCTCTTTGTTTCTTCTTCAGGACACAGCCAGTGTGAAGTCCTCTGGTAGTCTTGAACCCAATCTTTTTTGTGATGAAGAAATTCCCATCAAATCTGAGGAGGTGGTGACTCACTTGTGGACAGCGCCTTCATTTTGTGCAGAGCATGCTTCTTATTCTGCTTCTAAGAGTTGTTCTCAAGGTATTACTCCTTTAAAAAACTGTGGGGAAGATAAACCTAAAACCGGTGAGAAAAAACATTATGTTTTTCAAGACTGTGAATCCCTTTTTAGTGGAATACAATGCTTGGCCATGAAATGCTAATGGCACCTGAAAATGCTATTTTCTTTAGGAAAAGCCAGTCACCTATTTGCATTTTCTGTCATCACAACCTGAAAAGGTACATGGAATTATAGAGTCCTAATTAGAAACTTAGGGGCTGTCTAGTCCCATGCCTCAGTTCTAGAAAATTCTGGGTAGGTAGTCCTTTACCCACTATTTGGTCACTATCAGGTGTTGAGTAACTACTGCTTTTTAAGAATATTTATTCTGGTTTTGGATAACTTCAATGGTTAGAAAGTTCTTCCTTTCCTTGGAGGGTGATTTTCTCTATGATGTTTATTTTTCTCTCCCTGACCGAAAACAAGTCACATTACTTTAGGTCACAGCTCTGGAAGATGGAGGGTGTTTATCTCTTTGTAATAAAATTCAGGATTTTATGGAACTGTGTATTATTGTCTGTTCATTAGAAAGATAACCATATATATATATATATATATGGCAGCCAAAAGCTTTTTTAATTGCTTAATCTTTTGGTATACTTTAAAATGGAGAGAATCTGGTTCCCTACACCCCTTGCCACAAGATAAAGACTTAATAGCGATTAACTTTCAGGATAAAGAACCACTGTTTTTTTTTTCTTTTCTTTTTTTTTTTTGAGATGGAGTTACTCTCTTGTTGCCCAGGCTGGAGTGTGCAATGGCGAGATCTCGGCTCACTGCATCTGCACCTCCCAGATTGAAGCAATTCTCCTGCCTCAGTCTCCCGAGTAGCTGGGATTACAGGCATGCACCACCACACTCTGCAAATTTTTGCATTTTTGGTAGGGATGGAGTTTCACCATGTTGGTCAGGCTGGTTTCGAACTCCTGACCTCAAGTGATACACCCACCTTGGTCTCCCAAAGTGCTGGAATTACAGGTGTGAGCCACTGCACCCAGCTGAAAGAACCACTTTTTATTAATAACCCTAAACCATTTTTTAAGAGTAGGGCTTGGAATTGTTCATCTTTTTGTTCTGTATTTGTTTCTAATTCTGTTCACATTTTTATACTGATACAATGAATCCATATATCTGAAGTTAGTATTGGGGAATGGGGGGCTATTTTAAGTATTTACTTTGAAAACATGGTTTTCCTTAGTTCGAATTTTTTTTTGCTTTGTTTTATGGTATTTTTTTGGGAAAGGTTCCAGCACCCCAAGGAAACAACCTCGGAAGAGCCCTTTGGTGCCCCGAAGTTTGTAACCTCCAATACCGGAGTTGTCACCTGGAACTAAAGCCCAACTGGAAGAACTTATGATGGTTGGAGATCTCCTGGAAGTATCTCGGATGAGACTCAACACATATGGCAGATTTTGCTGGCCACACACTGACCCTCCAAGGACAGATTCTTACATATCATGGTGGTGTGGATTTTATGCTTATTTAAACAGTGGTTTTAAAACTAGAATGCCTGGGTTTCTTAGAGATATCAGTATCATAAATGTTAGCAAAGGGATGGCTGAGGGCAGTAACCTGGCTGGCTTACTTTCCCACTTCAGCCAAAGAAATTGTGCTATCTTGCTGTTTTCTTTCCTTCCCTTCCCCTTCCCTTTCTCTCCCTCTCTTTCATTCTTGCTGTCTTTTTTGTTGTTGAACACCAGAGATATGACTTATGATTTTGTTTATTGAGCTTTTATGTAGTATCTAAGTTGAAAAAAGGTCATTTCTGCTAAAAAGAAGGGGGCGGGAAACGGCATGATTGATAACCATCCAGTTTAGAACAGCCTCCTTAGTCCAGACTCCCATTATTGGAGGACCCAAAGTTAGGGGAGAATATACAGTGGCTATAAAAAAGAAGCACAGGGATGGTTAAACAGAAGTAGACTGGGTGGGAGAGAAAGTTCACATTCATATATCACACTTACGTAGCAGTTCCATGAGCTCATTTGATGCAATGATGTTGCCATATCCATTTGGTCCTCAACACTGTCTTGAAGAGGGATAGGTAGGGGAGGGAGAGATGGGGCAAGTATTTTACCCATTCTGCATCTGAAGAAAATAAGTATGAGAGGTAGAAAATTAAGGTCACACCTCCAGTAAAAATAGAGACCTGGATTCCAACTTTGCCATTTGACTCTTAGTATTCATTTCATTAGTTTCCTTGTTTCCATGTAATGGAATGGTAGCATGTCACCAATACAGATACATTTAGCATACTATAGTTTGTTTTTGTTTTGGAAGTCAGATCTAGGTAGCCTAATTTAGATAGTGTTTTCCAGTCTGCAAAGCATTTTCTTCTCATTCATTATCTTACCCAAATCTCTTTACAGATAAGGAAGCACAAAGTATTAAAAGGTTAAGTATCTTGTTCAATATGTAATAGAGTTAAAACACTTATAATCCAGTCTTCTTTTGGATTCTGCTGATTCTTAGGTTCCTTTCAAAGATTTTCAAGTCTCAAATCTACAGAAAAATGAATTCTCAAATGTTTTTTCTTAAGGAATTTACTAAGTTTATATTATGTTTCTTCAGTATTTCTTTCTCTGATGCCTCCTCCCATTCTTTCTGTTACTAGATACACTTTTACCATGAAAATTTTAAATGTTTATTACATTGGCACATACTTGGAGCAATATTAAAAAGCTGAAAACAAAAATGACAATTTTTTTTTCTTGATCACATGAGCTGTTTCCTGGCCCTTGGCAAAGTCACTATATATTCTTTGTAATGAGATCGGGGATACAATTTTATGTTTTTCTGACTTTAAAAAATAACCACCAATACTTTTATTGATTGGGTTAATACTTTACTAGTAATAAATTGAAGACGCTGAAAGTTACTACAAAATTTAGTACAGTTAGCTTTTTGTGTGTGTTTTCATCTTTTTTTTTCCCATTATTTTATTGCATTTTACGTTTTGGGGTACATGTGAAGAACATGCAAAATTGTTGCATAGGAACACATGTGGCAGTGTGATTTGCTGCCTTCCTCCCCATCACCTACATCTGGCATTTCTCCCCTTGCTATCTCTCCTCAGCTTCCCACCCCCCACCGTCCCTCCCCTATTTCCCCCCAACTGACCCCAGTGTGTAGTGCTCCCCTCCCTGTGTCCATGTGTTCTCATTGTTCAACACCTGCCTATGAGTGAGAACATGCGGTGTTTGATCTTCTGCTCTTCTGTCAGTTTGCTGAGAATGATGGTTTCCAGGTTCATCCATGTCCCTACAAAGGACCCAAACTCATCGTTTTTGATGGCTGCATAATATTCCATGGTGTATATGTGCCACATTTTCCCTATCCAGTCTATCGTCGATGGGCCTTTGGGTTGGTCCCAGGTCTTTGCTATTGTAAACAGTGCTGCAATGAACATTCGTGTGCACGTGTCCTTATAGTAGAACGATTTGTAATCCTTTGGATATATACCCAGTAATGGGATTGCTGGGTCAAATGGAATTTCTATTTCTAGGTCCTTGAGGAATCGCCACACTGTCTTCCACAATGGTTGAACTAATTTACACTCCCACCAACAGTGTAAAAGTGTTCCTATTTCTCCACATCCTCTCCAGCATCTGTTGTCTCCAGATTTTTTAATGATCACCATTCTAACTGGCGTGAGTTGGTATCTCAATGTAGTTTTGATTTGCATTTCTCTGATGACCAGTGATGATGAGCATTTTTTCATATGTTTGTTGGCCTCACGTATGTCTTCTTTTGTAAAGTGTCTGTTCATATCCTTTGCCCACTTTTGAATGGGCTTGTTAGTTTTTTTTTCTTGTAAATCTGCTTTAGTTCTTTGTAAATTTTGGATATCAGCCCTTTGTCAGATGGGTAAACTGCAAAAATTTTTTCCCAATCTGTTGGTTGCCGATTCACTCTAATGATTGTTTCTTTTGCTGTGCAGAAGCTGTGGAGTTTGATTAGGTCCCATTTGTCTATTTTGGCTTTTGTTGTCAATGCTTTTGGTGTTTTGGTCATGAAGTCCTTGCCTACACCTACGTCCTGAATGGTTTTACCTAGATTTTCTTCTAGGGTTTTTATGGTGTTAGGTCTTATGTTTAAGTCTTTAATCCACCTGGAGTTAATTTTAGTGTAAGGTGTCAGGAAGGGGTCCAGTTTCTGCTTTCTGCACATGGCTAGCCAGCT
>NW_022437165.1:81248-105198 GCF_009761245.1 Sapajus apella | reverse complement strand
TTCTTTTTGCTTAGAATTGACTTGGCTATGCGGGCTCTCTTTTGGTTCCATATGAAGTTTAAGGTGGTTTTTTCCAGTTCTGCAAAGAAGGTCATTGGTAGCTTGATGGGGATAGCATTGAATCTGTAAATTACTTTGGGCAGTATGGCCATTTTCACGATATTGATTCTTCCTAACCATGAACATGGGATGTTTCTCCATCTGTTTGTGTCCTCTCTTATTTCGTTGAGCAGTGGCTTGTAGTTCTCCTTGAAGAGGTCCTTTATATTCCTTGTTAGTTGTATTCCTAGGTATTTTATTCTCTTTGTGGCAATTGTGAATGGAAGTTTGTTCTTGATTTGGCTCTCTTTAAGTCTGTTATTGGTGTATAGGAATGCATGTGATTTTTGCACATTGATTTTGTATCCTGAGACTTTGCTGAACTTGCTTATCAGCTTCAGGAGGTTTGGGGCTGAGACGATGGGGTCTTCTGGATATACAATCATTTCGTCTGCAAATAGAGACAATTTGACTTCCTCCTTTCCTATTTGAATGCCCTTTATTTCTTTTTCTTGTCTGATTGCTCTGGCTAGAACTTCTAATACTATATTGAATAGCAGTGGTGAGAGCGGGCATCCTTGTCTGGTGCCACATTTCAAGGGGAATGCTTCCAGTTTTTCCCCATTCAGTATGATATTGGCTGTTGGTTTGTCATAAATAGCTTTTATTGTTTTGAGATACGTTCCATCGATACCTAGCTTATTGAGTGTTTTTAGCATAAAGGGCTGCTGAATTTTGTCAAAGGCCTTCTCTGCATCAATTGAGATAATCATGTGGTTTTTGTCTTTGGTTCTGTTTATGTGGTGAATTACGTTTATAGACTTGCGTATGTTGAACCAGCCTTGCATCCCCGGGATGAAGCCTACTTGATCATGGTGGATAAGCTTTTTGATGTGCTGTTGCAATCGGCTTGTCAGTATTTTATTGAAGATTTTTGCATCTATGTTCATCATGGATATTGGCCTGAAGTTTTCTTTTCTTGTTGAGTCTCTGCCGGGTTTTGGAATCAGGATGATGTTGGTCTCATAAAATGATTTGGGAAGAATTCCCTCTTTTTGTATTGTTTGGAATAGTTTCAGAAGAAATGGTACCAGCTCCTCTTTGTATGTCTGGTAGAATTCAGCTGTGAACCCATCTGGACCTGGGCTTTTTTTGGGTGGTAAGCTCTTAATTGCTGCCTCAACTTCAGACCTTGTTATGGGTCTGTTCAGGGTTTCGGCTTCTTCCTGGTTTAGGCTTGGCAGGAGGCAAGTGTCCAGGAATTTATCCATTTCTTCCAGGTTTATTAGTTTGTGTGCATAGAGTTGTTTGTAATAATCTCTGATGATGGTTTGAATTTCTGTGGAATCTGTGGTGATATCCCCTTTATCATTTTTTATTGCATCAATTTGGTTATTCTCTCTTTTCTTTTTTATTAATCTGGCTAGTGGTCTGTCTATTTTGTTGATCTTTTCAAAAAACCAGCTCCTGGATTTATTGATTTTTTGAAGGGTTTTTGTGTCTCTATCTCCTTCAGTTCTGCTCTGATCTTAGCTATTTCTTGTCTTCTGTTAGACTTTGAGTTTTTTTGATCTTGCTCCTCTTTCAGTTTTGACGATAGAGTGTCAATTTTTGATCTCTCCTTGCTTCTCATGTGGGCACTTATTGCTATATATTTTCCTCTAGAGACTGCTTTAAATGCGTCCCAGAGATTCTGGTATGTTGTGTCTTCATTCTCGTTGGTTTCGAAGAACATCTTTATTTCTGCCTTCATTTCATTGTTTATCCAGTCAACATTCAAGAGCAAGTTGTTCAGTTTCCATGAAGCTGTGCGGTTCTGAGTTAGTTTTTGAATTCTGAGTTCTAACTTGATTGCACTGTGGTCTGAGAGACTGTTTGTTACGATTTCCGTTCTTTTGCATTTGCTGAGGAGTGATTTACTCCCAATTATGTGGTCAATTTTAGAGTAGGTGTGATGTGGTGCTGAGAAGAATGTATATTCTGTGGATTTGGGGTGGAGAGTTCTGTAAATGTCTATTAGGTTTGCTTGGTCCAGGTCTGAGTTCAAGTCCTGGATATCCTTGTTAATTTTCTGTCTGGTTGATCTGTCTAATGTTGACAATGGGGTGTTAAAGTCTCCCACTATTATTGTGTGGGAGTCTAAGTCTCTTTGTAAGTCATTAAGAACTTGCCTTATGTATCTGGGTGCTCCTGTTGGGTGCATATATATTTAGGATCATTAGCTCTTCTTGTTCCATTGATCCTTTTACCATTATGTAATGTCCCTCTTTGTCTCTTATGATCTTTGTTGCTTTAAAGTCTAATTTATCAGAGATGAGAATTGCAACTCCTGCTTTTTTTTGCTCTCCATTTGCTTGGTAAATCTTCCTCCATCCCTTCATTTTGAGCCTTTGTGTATCCTTGCATGTGAGATGGGTTTCCTGGATACAGCACACTGATGGATTTTGTCTTTTTATCCAATTTGCCAGTCTGTGTGTTTTGATTGGGCCATTTAGTCCATTTACATTTAGGGTTAATATTGTTATGTGTGAATTTGATACTGCCATTTTGGTGCTAGCTGGCTGTTTTGCCCTTTAGTTGAGCTGGTACTTGTTGTTCCTTTATATGTGTAGAACCTCTTTCAGGAGCTCTTGTAGAGCTGGCCTGGTGGTGACGAAATCTCTGAGTACTTGCATGTTCCCAAAGGATTTTATTTTCCCTTCACTTATGAAGCTTAGTTTGGCTGGAGAGGAGATTCTGGGTTGAAAGTTCTTTTCTTTAAGGATGTTGAATATTGGCCCCCATTCTCTTCTGGCTTGTAGGGTTTCTGCTGAGAGATCTGCTGTGAGTCTGATGGGCTTCCCTTTATGGGTAACCCGACCTTTCTCTCTGGCTGCCCTTAGTATTTTCTCCTTCATTTCGACCCTGGTGAATCTGACGATTATGTGTCTTGGGGTTGCTCTTCTTGACGAATATCTTTGTGGTGTTCTCTGTATTTCCTGGACTTGAATGTTTGCCTGCCTTGCTAGGTTGGGGAAGTTTTCCTGGATAATATCCTGAAGAGTATTTTCCAGCTTGGATTCATTCTCTTCGTCGCATTCGGGTACGCCTATCAGACGTAGATTAGGTCTTTTCACATAGTCCCACATTTCTTGGAGACTTTGTTCATTCTTTTTTACCCTTTTTTCTTCAGTCTTGCCTTCCCGTTTTATTTCATTGAGTTGATCTTCGACCTCTGATATCCTTTCTTCTGCTTGGTCCATTCGGCTGTTGATACTTGTGCATGCTTCACGAAGTTCTCGTGTTGCGTTTTTCAGCTCCATCAATTCACTTATATTCCTTTCTATTTTGTCCATTCTTGTTAGCATTTCGTCCAATCTTTTTTCAACGTTCTTAGTTTCTTTGCATTTGGTTAGAACATGTTCTTTAAGTTCACAGAAGTTTCTTACTACCCACCTTCTGAAGTCTGATTCTGTCATTTCATCACACTCGTTCTCCATCCAACCTTGTTCCCTTGCTGGTGAGGAGTTGTGATCCCTTTTAGGAGGAGAGGTGTTCTGGTTTCGGGTGTTTTCATCCTTTTTGCGCTGGTTTCTTCCCATCTTTAAGGATTTATCCACCTGTCGACTTTGTAGTTGCTGGCTTTCAGATTGGGTCTGAAATCTTTCAGATTGACGTTCTGTTTGTTGATGATGAGGTTATTTCTGTTTCTTGGTTTTCCTTCTGACAGTCTGGCCCCTCTGCTGTAGGTCTGCTGAGGTTCACTCCAGGCCCTGCTTGCCTGGGGTTCACCTGCAGCAGCTGTTGAACAGCAAGGGTTGTTACCAGTTTTCTTCTTCTGCTATCTTTATCCCAGAATGATACCCGCCTAGTGTCAATCTGATCTCTCTTTTATGAGGTGTCTTTTTGGATATATAGGGGTCAGGGAGCTGCTTGAGGAGACGGTCTCTTCTTTATAGGAGCTAAAATGGTAAGCTGCGAGCTCTGTTGTCTTTCATTCAGAGCTGCTGGGCAGGTACTTTTAGGTCTGCTGCAGCAGAACTCATAAACTGCTTTTTGTTCCCAGGTGCTCTGTCCCAGGGATTTAGGGCTTTATTTATGAGTTTCCGTTATGCTGCCGCCTTCTTCCTTTTTTTTTTTTTCCTTCAGACCTGCCCAGCCCAGCAAGGAGGCAGCCTAGTCACTGTCGGCCTATAGCAGCTTTGCTGAGCTGCTGTAGGCTCCGCCTCGCTGCCAAGTAAACTTCCCTTCAGTCCTGTTTATGTGGGTGTAGTTAGAACTGCTTTGGTGATGGTGGCCCGCCTGGTTGGGGCGGAGTCTCTTCTGTGACGGGTTGCCTTGGCAACGGCGGGCTGCCTCAGCAATGGCGGGTTGCCTCGGCAACGGCGGGCTGCCTCGGTAATGGCGGACGCCCCTACCCCACAGAGCTGGACCGTCCCGGGTTCAGCTGCGCTTGCTGTGAAACTCTCAATCCAGAGTTTCTGGTTGCTGTTCTTTTGCGGGGGTGGGGCCAGCCGAGCCTGATTGCCTGGCTCCCTGCCTCTGAGCCTTTTTTAAGTTGGTGTTCCAGTCGCCTGTTGAAGAGGCGCCGGGGTCTGCTTGTTTTCCCCTGCGGCCACTCACTGCGCTGGCTTAAACAGCGGCACTGAGGTTTGTGGCGCTTTTTTTTTTTTTTTTTGCCCTGGAATCTACTGTCCTGGTTCTCTGCTCAGTCCCCTTTTTTGAACCGGCATATGGGCGACTTCCCGTGGCTCCAATCGCCAGCCAAAAGGGCCCCCGGACTGGTGTATTTTGTACGGAGAACCGCGGCTCCGGGGCGCCAACAAAGCAGCCGCGCGGGGCAAAGCAGTGGCGCTGGCCGGCACAGCCGCGCTAGCCTAAACAGCCGCGCTGGCGACCGTGGAGCACCTCCGCCCGGGAATTTCCTAGTCTGTGGGCAATAAAAACGCGGCGTCCACTCACCCTCTGCGCTTTCACTGGGAGCTGCGATCCTGAGCTGTTCCTAAACGGCCATCTTGGATTGTCCTCTGTTTTCATCTTTAACAGAGATGCTACAGACTGTGTTAATATGTTATGTTAACAATGAAATTTTTTGGTGCCCTTTTTCCCCTAGTAAGCTGAAAATAAGTTAAATATTTCATTTCAGACTTGTCATTATTTTCTACTGTTATCTTCATTGAATAGTATACTTGCCTTCTTAAAATGTCTTTTAAATATCTTTAGAATAACATAAATCTTTTTTTTTTTTTTTTTTGAGACAGAGTCTTTCTGTTGCCCAGGCTGGAGTGCAATGGCTTGATCTCGGCTCACTGCAACTGCTGCCTCCTGTGATCAAGCCATTCTTCTGCCTCAGCCTTCCAAGTAGCTGGAACTACAGGCATGTGCCACCACACCCAGCTAATTTTTGTATTTTTAGTAGAGATAGGGTTTCACCATGTTGGCCAGGCTGATCTCAAACTCCTGACTTCAAGTGATCCAACTGCCTCAGCCTCCCAAAGTGGTGGGATTACAGGTGTGAACCACCGCACCCAGCCCATAAATCTTTTTTTATTGTAGCATAATATCCATAACATACAATTTACCATTATAGCCCTTTTTAGGTAGACAATTCAGTTGGAACAACTGTCACCACTCTTCTTTCCCAGAATTTTTTAGTTATCCCCAACAGAAACTATACCCACTAAAGAAATCTCCGTTTCTTCTTCCCTTCAGCCTCTGGTAACCTCTGTTCAACTTTCTGTCTCTGAATGTGTATTCTAGGTGTCCCATAAAAGAGAGTAACACTGGTTTTTTAACTGTCTTGCTTTAAAGTTTTCCTAATTTTGTATTTTTGAAGGATGACAGCATGGAAGAGAGACCACTGAAAGTTAACAGAAAGGACTCTTCAGAGAAGAAACGGAAGCGGAAGCTAGAAAAGGCAGAGCAGCTTTTTGGAGAAGGAAAACAGAAGTCCAAGGAGTTAAAGAAAATGGACAAACCTAAAAAGAAGAAATTAAGATTAAATGCAGACAAATCAAAGGAGATGAATAAACTGGCCAAGAAACTAGCAAAAGAAGAGAGAAAGAAAAAGAAGGGGAAGGCTGCTGCAGCCAAAGTTGCACTTGTGAAAGAGAGCACTGAGAAGAAAAGAGGGGAAAATAGTGCTGGACGTCCCCTCAAAGTATGACTGGTCAGGAGCAGAGGAGTCTGATGATGAGAGTGCTGTATGTGCAGCACAAAACTGCCAAAGGCCCTGCAAGGACAAGGTGAGTTCCTGCTGTTTATAGTCAAGTGTGAGGGGTCAAGGAGCAACAGCTGTGGAGATACATGTTTGATACCAGTGTAGTATGTTTTTGACTCTAGGATTTGGACTTCCAACACAATATCTTTTGTACAATTTTTGTAAACTGTTTTGAATAATGAGGCCCTTAATGTGCCTAGTAGAAGAAGTGTTGTATTTTTAAAATCATATACTTGGTGAACATAATGAGACAGGAGCAGAGAGAAGCTATGTGACAGTCCCTGGCAAACAGTGCGTTTCATATGCAGTGGGCAGAACAAGTTTCAGAATAGTCTTGCGCCTTCCCTGTAAGGTGACTCAGGGAGCTAAATGCCTTGTCAGTTAGCCACAGTGGCCTGAAAAAATTCCTGGGCCAGTGTTGTAAGAGCTGCAGCAAATTGCATTAAGATTGTATTCCAAAGACTTGAAACTTTTGGTCCATATCTTACTCATACTGAGACCTATGAGCACTATCCTGAATGGAATATGATTTTCTTCAACTCTTTTGCAAGAAATAATTCAAACCTATAAATACATAAAATAAATTTTATTTAAAAAATTTCAACCCTAAATTTTAAGTATAGTAATTCTGTGATGGCCATTGTTTAGATGTCATGTTGATAGTATGAACTTCTGAGAAATCATCAGAGTTCGTGAACAATTCCAGTTGTTTAAATGCTTGGAGGCACCTGTGATGGTTCTTGTCAAGAATATTGATAAATCTGTAGTTTTAATTTTATTATGCTCATTACGCTACTTGATATTTAGAATTGAAATAGTGCCTCAGTTTGAAAATATAAACAGTAAATAAAACTGCATCACTATTTGCTGTGGGTTATGCCCTCACTTATTTCTTCAGTGAAATATTTAAGCATTTCTAGAGCTTGAAGAGACCAAGAGGTCACCTTGTTCAGGCTGCTCATTTTACAAATGATGCAACAAGGATTCAGGGAAGATCAATTATGTGACCAAAGTTACAGAGCTAATAAGTAGCAAAACGAAAAGTAGAGCCCTGGATCCCTGGCTCTCAGACCAGATTCTCTCCACTAACACTCTACCCTATGAATAATTGAGATGTAAGTACAAAAACACATTCCAGACTAAATTATGCATATTTAAATAAATGAGATGTATTAGAGATAATCTATTTATTTTTGGAAAATGAACACTGTGTATAGTAAAACATATATCCTGTAGTTTAATCTTCCAAGGCAGACAGCTATAAATATTTTAGTGTTTCCTTTCAAATTTTTTATGGGATTTGTTTTGTATGATTGTCAGACTGTTTATTGACTTGCATTTATTCATTTTATAAGTATTCTCCTATATTATAATCATGTTAAAGCATTTTAGTACATAGATAGCATGAATATTTTTATCTTTAATTTTGAATTTATTTTCATTTTAATATGTTTATTAAAGAGGCTGATGCAGAGTTAACTCTCTCTTTGGGTACCAAAATGTTAGCAGTTCAGTATTGGCAGAACCTTCTTCCTTTTCTTTCTCCTTTGATTTTATGGTAGTTTCAAGACTAGCAGCAAGGTAGGATGTTTGTTTTTTAAACGTTCCTGTCATTCTTTCTATAATGTTTATATTTATCATAAGGCTTTTATTTTGTGCTCTTTTTCTCCTTATCACTTAATCTTTCCCCTCCCTTCATCAGTGTTTAAATATGATTCAGTTCATCCATTATTCCTATTGTCTTCTTAGAGCAGTGTAAACACTATAGGCTGTTTTTTTTTCATTTGCTATGAAATTGTCAAAGTAACAGGTGCCCTGCTTACTCAAAGAGTTATGATCATAAGATGAAACAATCTCTATGAAAGCACTTGTTAACCAAAAACACAATGTAAGTGCTAAGATGTGATCATTATTTTTGGAAGAACCATGAGATTTGCTCCTAATATATTATAGGTATTTTTTAAACAAAATTTAGAGTTATCATCTACATTTTGGTGGAGCAAAAGGAGATTTGGCTGAGTTCTCAGAGAAAACATCTATTTTGAACTGTTAAAATACGTAAAGGTGAGCAATGGGTACCCTACCCCACGTTGTTAGTTAACATAAAACAGTGATATTTTTCTTTTTTCTTTTCTTTTCTTTTTTTTTTTTTTACACTTTTGGACATCCATGCCAGTGCAGCAGAGTTATATTTCTATAATGTGTTTCTTTTTAAGCAGAAGTTATTTCAGATTATAGATATTTTTCCTGTTTTTGCTATTTTGCAGTTTTTATGGTTCTATGTTTGTTCCTGACACTGATTTTAGTAAATAAAAGTTATATTTCTATAAAAGCTTCTGTAAAGAATGTTAAAACTGTCTCAGTGTTTAGTGTTTCTCTAAGATAACTAATGTACAGCACACATTTATAGAACAAAATAAAAGAATGCTTTTGCCAGGTGCAATGGCACATGCCTGTAGTCCCAGCTACTCAGAAGATTGAAACAGGAAGATCACTTGAGTCCAGGAGTTCAAGGCCGTAGTTAATGTGCTGTGATTGTGCCTGTGTTTGCACCACTGCACTCCAGCCTGGGCTATGCAGGGAGACCCTGTCTCGAAAAGAAAAAGATTGGCAAGATGATAAAAAAAAAAGAAAAAAAGTGATGCTTTCAAGAGCAGTTTGTTCTTTAAAATACCGTGCAGCAAAACATAACTTCTAGGGTTCACTTGTGAATTCTAGGTGAATTATCTCACTGGTAATTACTATTATTTCTCTAACTAATAATTATTGTTACTTTTCCCCAAAAATGTGCAAATTGAGAAATACTTTTTTTTTTTTAGACAGGGTCTAACAAATAATTACTGCTACTTTTCCCCAAAAATGTGCAAACTGAGAAATACTCTTTTTTTTTGAGACAGGATCTTACTGTGTTGCCCAGGCTGGAGTACAGTGGTGTGATCATAGCTCACTGCATCCTTGATCTCCTGTGCTCCAGCAGTCCTCCTCCCTCAGCCTCCTGAATACCTGGGACTACAGGCACATGACACCATGCCCAGCTAATCTGAGAAATGTCTTTTAAAAATTAAAGGAAAGATTAAAGGCGGCTAGTTAAATGTGCCTAGCCTCAATTTCAAGATGTTTTAGAAAAAGCAAGACAATACCAGAATAATGTAAAAGATTTTGAAAAAACTCTTCCTCTGATTAATAAATTAATGTCAAGCAGAAATTAATAATAATGAACTATTTTTAAAAAAATAATTTTAAAGTTCAGAATCTTTTTCTCTTTGAACTCTTTATTCAGTCTTACTGGTACCAAAGATAAAACAAGTTAACTGGAAAATGACCAAATTCTTTCAGGCTAATAATTTAAGTAATATTTTTCTTCTGTATTAGAATAAATATTTAATAATTTTACTTATGAAAATAGTCTTCTTTTTCCCTTCACATTTTTTACCCTCTTATTGTCAGCCTTTTTCTGACCCAGTCTTACTTCTGTAAGAAGTTTGGTGTAGTAAATTAAGAGACTGAATTTATAAACTCTCACTTTTACTATGTATTAGCCATGCTGATTTTAAAAGATTTTCATGGGGGTGTTGCCTCAGTCAAGGTATTTGCATTTTCAGTGGTTGCACTAGTTCATATCTCCTTTTAGCAAAGATAATCAAAGGTTAAGTTACCTAAATGTGTGTAACTAACACACACACATGCACACACACATACGTAATTTTGAGCTAGAGTAACCAACTGTCCCAGTTTCCCTGGCACTTTCCCAGTTTTAGCACTGAAATCCCCACATACTGGGAATTCTTTCATTTCTTGGCAAATTGGGAGGGTTGGTTACTGAATATTGAGAGCACAAAGAAAATATACACAAGGGTTCTGAACTTATGTTGTAGTTCACTAAATGAATTGTTTTCCTTTTTCAGATCTGGTTTTTGCAAGGAAACTTGGTGCAAAAGCTATTAAATGCCAAAATAACAAAAACTCAGTTACTAAGCTAAGAACATCACTCAATTACCAGATTTTCTTTTTTCCCAGTGCAGTACTATTCTCTAAAAAATGAACAAAATATACCATACCAAGTATTTTTTATTAAGTGTAATTATGAAACCATGCAGCAAAACATGAATATTAAATTATTATTTTCTCTTTTTAAGGTATTCCTCTTTAAAACAGACATTTACCCCAGATCTGAACATAGTAACCTATTTGTGCTATAATGTAAAATCTCTTACCATTCAATATTTGAACAGCTCATATGCAAAGTTTAAGAATTACTTTTTTGGATTCATTAAGCATGTCCCCTAGAAATAATGAAAGGGGAAATGACAATTTATACAGTTATCCAAATTCTACGTTCTTGAGTTTTCAGGATACTACATAGTATGTTGCTCCTGTGTCAAAATCATCTTTGGAGTCAGTTGACATCCCAGACTTTAGTTTGCTTTATGATCCTGTGGCCTTTTCACACAAAAGTCCAGAACTCAAATTTGATTGTTAGTAGATGAACATGATAAAAAGATATTGGTAAGAGAAGGGCTATTTTTTGCTCGTCATATTATCAGGCTAAATTGTTACATAACCTGTAGTCTGGGTTAGAATTTGTGTACCAGTAACTCAAGGAATATTGTATACTCTCTTGAAATGGTAGAAGAGCTAGGCTTAGGAAGGGAAGACCTCTAGTCAAAAATCACAAAAGGGAAAGTATTGTCTTATTTGCAAGAGAATTTTGGGAAATTGTAAGCCAGTGAGTATAGTGCAAAAATTAGATTTAAAGAGACATAGGACACTTTTCTTTGTAGCAAATAACTGATACACCGATAACTTTCTATCGAATGGGTTAGCATGAATGGGGACTAGACTGGATTAAGAGGGTTGGAAGTAAGGGTAAAGGTTATCTGTTGGTTCAGGGGTACCATTATAAACAGCATAGTATCTCAAACCTGGACAGCACAGAGAACCACAATGTATCCTTCCAGTTCCCTTTACCAGTCCCAGACAGCCAAAACACACATTCTGAGTGCATCTGCTCTACAGCTAGCATTTTATAAGTCTTCACCTGCTTGCAGTACCTTAATTTTTACATTTTGTGCAGATGCCACCATTATTTCCCTTTCTTGTAGTCTCTGATTAGTTTGCTACCATAGGAACATTTTGATGGGTTTTTATTTTATTTTATTTTATTTTATTTTTTATTGCACAGACTTCAGAAGCTGAACAATTACAGGACAAAAACAGAAATCAGTTTAGGAAGGTATTAAGTTGCTCTGAATTTACCAGCAATGATCAAATTTAAAATATATGAGAATCACTTGGGAGCTGATTTAAAATGTAAGCTTCTGGCTTGTACTCCCCAGATATTCTGAGTTCATAGGATGATGGGTCCCAGTTACATTTTTAACAAACATAATAGATGGTTCTGATGCCAGCGGTCTACACACTTTGAAAAGCAGCGCTGCAGAGAGTTACAACAGGTGTAAAATGTTTTGTATAGTGTAGGATAATGAGTCGAGCCATGAGACCATGACTGGAAAGTGCCTCCAGTATCCAAGCAGTGAATTAGTTGTTTTGCCATACATTATTTCATTGGATCCTCTCGGTAATCTTGTAATTAATGTCATCTCCATTTTTCAGATGAGGAAATTGAGCCACTCAATGACGTTAAATGACTTGCCTGAAATTATACGTACTGGAACTCAGAACTTCTGAGTTGAGTAATCTTTATGTTAAACAATATTGTCTCTTAAGAGCTAGAACTTTAGAATGGAAACAATCAAAGTCAAATATTTTGACAAATTATTTTTCCCACCTCTTATAAGCCTAAAGCTACTGACATGACTACTGTGGTTTTGACAATTTTCTAATAGGATGTGGAAACTGATTTTGAAAACCACTCACTTTCTAGGAATGACATTCATTTACCTAGCCAAATCCTCCTTCCTCTGTTCTTTCTCATAAGTTGTATTGAGGTGCTTCTTTGATCCCTTTCCACTCCTTACTTTGATACCTGGCAAAGCTCATGGTTTTAAGTGGCTCCTTATGCCAATGAAAAGATCAACCTTTGTATTGAGGTGAGGGAGAGTGGCTCTTTTCATCTGAAATGTTCTTGTCTGCCATGACATTAGCTGTAAAAACTACCACAACCAGCCTTCAAACATAAAAGGCACAAGTCACTTTATTGTTAACTGTAAGTCCAAGACTTAAAGTCACCAAACTACAGTCCCTCCCTAGCCTCCTGTAACCATACTGTCATGAGAAGGGTCAGAGTTTGCTTGGCACCTGCCACTGACCTATCAATTTTCCAGATTTTAATTTTAAACTCCAGAGTGATCTATTGACCTGTGTTTTTGACTGTCATAACTGGTTAATTTGTAAGGTTTGATATCTGATATTTGCTAACTTTTTATAGGGAGTAGTATTTGTAATGGAAGAAGAGAAGAATATTATTCCACTCCTAGTAGAGTAAAATATGTTTTGGGAGAGTGTATCATGGTGTACTATCATTTAAATATACCTGGAATCAACTTGGTACAGGTCAGGACCTCCTAGGCCTGCTTTTTGCACGATTCACTTTGTTTTATACAATCCTGGAAGCGCAGCCTTCAGTCATCCTCACTAACAGTCTCTAGTGAGTCTTAAAATGTATGCAACCTCTTGAGTAAGAACTCTTAAATACTGATTGTGGTGTTACCTGTTTTTAGGGTTCTTGACTTTGCACCCAGCAGACCAAAGGACGATGGCAACGTGAGGTAGATGCAAGGCTAGTCATGCCTGATTTGTGCTGAACCCCAGACAGGAAGTCGTGAGGGACTGTCACCAACATTTATCTATCAGTGGTTGTGAAGCTATTTTCTATTTTCTTTAACTTTTGTCAACGTAAGCAGAATAGAAAACCTACCATAGCTATTCCCACTTTATAGCGGAAAAAGAAATTGGGGATAACAAAGATTTGGAGAGGAATAAAATAGTAGTCAAAATGGTAACATGGCAGCAGCTATGTAAAAACAAAAGGGTTGGTAAGTAAAGCCAACGTTCCTTAATACAAGAGCAGCAACTCACAGCCAACTCAGGGTAAGCCTGATGAAGTCCTTATCACTGACAGACTTTCCTGAAAACTGGAAATTGCGACTGTTTGCGTATGTGAAGACACAGAAGGGCTGTGCAACATTGCCAAAGGCTGAATGGTATCTGAGAAAACACCAGTTATCTGGTAATTTCAGATTACAAATGCCAAAGTTTATAATGCTTTGTAGGCCATTAGCAAGTACCACTCAATGATAAGTAAAAATGGAAGTCAGTAGCATTGCTTTGAAGATGGTCTTTTTTTAACATGAGTTTGTAGCCTGTCTCAGGATGCTTTTGGTTTATTGCTTTACACAGCTCAGTCTAACAGATGAAAGGTTGAAAGAGGAGAGGAACAGGGGCAGCTGAAACATAAGAATAGTAATTTCCAAGAAGCTTCTGGGAAGCTTTCCATGTATTACCATGCAATGTTTCCCTGCCCCTACCCCATGCCATAGAGTTAGATGAGGGATTGAGGAAATGGAAACTGCCTTAGACTCCCCCATACATCTTCCTTTCCTCACCTCTCTGTCATCTCAAGATGTCTCTATAACCTCACTCATTGCCACATCCCCGACCCAACTCATTCTCACAGTCTGGCCAGAGCCCAGCTTTGCTCAGGGGTCTCTCAGTCCTATCTCCTTCAAGAAGACTTCCCTGCTCACTGTGAATAATCCCTTAAGGGTGAATAAGTCCCATGATTTACAATTACTCATCATCTCCGGAAATCTCAGGCTAGAAAGTGACATACGCAGGACTCAGACCCCATATTCTCCAGTGTCAAGCATGAGCAGGTTTCCACTACATGCACTGTGCATGTGGCTGAGCTGGGACCCTGCCCTGTTCTAGACTCCAGCCTGGATCAACTGCTCTCACAGCTGCTCCGTGGGCTGTTCTGCAGGAAAACGAAGCTCCCTGGATGACCTCTACCTCGTGCTCACTGCCAGCTCCTTCACTTATGACAGATTTCAGGCTTTGCTTTATTTTAAACATTGGCACTTAACTTTCTCTATTGAGTTACAAATATTTTTAAGGGCTAGCATATTATTTTAAAATCCAAACAATATTGATAGAGTGGAGAAAAGTATCTCCCTACTGCCATCTCCTGATCTCAGTTCCACTCTGCAAATGTAACTACTATTAACTGTTTAGTGAAGATGTTTTTTCAGACTTTCTCCATATGTGCATAAATGTGTGTGTTTGGGAGGTTTTTCTGACATCTCAGAGTTCTGTAATATATCTCTCTTTTTCCCAAATCATTGTCCACTCCACATTACAAGCTGCAAAACGATCAGATAAATGTATTTTTAAATTAATCTACACAGGACCTGACCAAAGGGACACCTGTTCTTGGATTGAGAGGAGCACTTGTGTTGGAGACAGGGGTGGGAGATAGGAGCCCTCCAGAGAGACCTTGAGGTCACCAAGTGGGAAGAGCACATGAGTTCGGGGAAAGACCGCATGCTTCATAAGCTTACGACAAGTGGCCAGACCTGCCAGGGTGTGTGCACTCCCCAGACTGCAAAATCACTCCTGTGTGCATTGTCCAGTGGCCGAGGGGTGGGCAGAAAAGGGGAGGGGAGGCACAAGGGTGGAATGTGGGTTGGGCCAAGTTTAGAATTACAAGTGCCGCAGAGGCGTTCTGGAACCACACTTAAATAAACAGCACCTTCCCCTTCCACCTTAGATAATTCTTCTCCCCTGACTGGACCTCTGGCAGAAACTTCAACTAGGGTTCGAAATGTTTTCTTCTCTTTTTTTCTTCTGTTTCTGGGTCTCAGACTGCAGGTTGGTGGGGTCCATAGGACATACAACCAAATAATTTTTTTTTAATCCTCTCCTAGAAAATATACTTCTGACATTTATGTGTGCAAATGCAAAGACTGTATGCTATTTTCTTGAGTCTGAAACTTGGATGGCTATTGACTTAAGGGACAATGTGATTTGGAAAAAGAGAGTCCTAAGTTGAGAGGAAAGACCATTGGATTTAACTCCCAGAAAACAAAGTCTTTCTTCTCTGAGAAATGAGACAATGATCAACTCTTTGACAGGACTGAAAGAAAATGAAAATTTGAGTACCTGTTATTCTATTAAGTGCATATGTATATATATATGTACATTTCCTCATTTAATTCTTATATCTAAGTGCATTCTATCTATCATCTCCACTTTTACAGATGAGCAAACTAAGGCTCAGAGCCATTCATTAATTTCCCTGAAGTCAGGCATTGGTATGAGAAAAACTAAAGTTTGAACCTGGTCTCATCTGCTCTACAGCTCGTAGCCTTTCAGACACAACATGCTACCTCTGAGAAGCAACTCTAATGAGGCTGAGGGAGCCAGAAAAGGGCTACTGTTTCTCATAGGGTCTGGGAGGATGGAGAAGGGAAGACTTTCCATCGCTGGGAGAGTTCCATCAGCTGGTAAAGGGAGGGGAGACCAGCACAATCAGTACCTTAGACAACCTTCCCAAAAGGACCGAGGAGCCTTCTTAGAACCAGTTACTTGGATTTCTCCTTTGTAGTCCGCAATCTTTGGAGCTCATTCCCTAATTTATCAAATAAAAATAGATGCCTGCTGCTCTCTGACTTTCTAACTTTCTGAGTCAGAGCCACAGGAGAGTCTGTGGCCATAAGAAGTTACTGCTGAGAAAGTTCTGTTAACATGAATTTTACTTGAGGCTTAGAAAAAAGTCCATCTGCCTGCTTCTCCAGGAGAGGGGCCACTGTGCAAAATCAAGTCAGAGTCATTAGAAGATGCTTAGAGTAGACACACCACTGAAACTACACAGCCAATGTAGTCAAAGGGATGGAACTGAAAGAGCAGGGGCAGAGTGGGTGGAAGTCCTGGCTGTGCAATTTACTAGCTACATGGCAGCAGCCGTCACTTTATTTAAACTCTCTGAGCTGCAACCTCCTTATTTATAAAGTGGAGGTAATAATGCTTACATCTCAGGGTTGTAGTGAGAATGCAATGAAAGGAATGTATGTGAAGTGCCTAGCCTATAGTAGTTGCTGACTAAATGGGCGCCACATCCAGCCATCCTCACTCCCAGTAGTGGCCTGGAATGGGCCATTTCTGACAGTGAATGGTTGAAACTGTGACTTTTGATTTTATGTCATCTTCTCTACCGTCACAGACACCTGCATTTGTCAGCACCAGAAAAGAAAAAGAGCACATGGTTCATCCTTCCCTTGTGTTGATTTCAGAAAGACATAGAAGGAGTGCTTAGACATACCACCTCATTTTCTTCACAGTTCCTCTTTCCACTCACCTTCTCCCAATCCTTTGACAGGATTTTTTTTAAAACTGGCTTTCATTTTTATATGACAAAAGTAAAACATATTGTTTGATGTAAATGTAGAAAATATAGATAAGGAAATGTTCCTATAATCCAACTGCTGAAAGAGAAACATTTTGATGGACATCCCAATTGTTCTGTGCCTATAAATACTTTATAAAATATTTGTCAAGTGTGATCATACTGTATGTACTGCTTTTAGTATATATTGTGAACCTCCTTTTGTGTTGAATACCTATTTCTGTAACACAGGTTTTAATGATTGTATGTCCATTATGTGACCGTGCCATAATTTATCAACATACCTGTCATTTTTGACCATTTATGTACTTTCTGATTTTTTGCTGTTACAAACAATAAATATCCTAATGCTACACCTTTTACTCACAGTCACAGTTATTTCCTTAGGGTAAATTCCTGCAAGGGAAATTGGTGGCTTTGAGCACATGTAATATCCCATCCTTTCAATGTTCCCCAGCATATAGTGAAGAGACTGAAGCTCATGCAAATCCCGACGAGGCTGACCGCAGGGCAGCAGGGAGAACTTAGACAGCACAGGGGCCACAAATCTCAACCCAAGAGGGCCTTATAGTGGAAGTGAAGGCTGTCCTTCAGTACCAACCCTTTCTTCCTGAAACAGGAAAGGAATATATATTCTCAGTAGCAGCTGTCACCCAGTTTTACCAGTGAGAGATGCTAAGGAGGGCCTGGGTCTACAGGGAAGCGAGTGGAAATTCACCTCTTCCAGCGCATTCATTCCCTTATGGATTTGTTGGTAAAAGTAGGAGGAGGGCTTTACTTCTGGGGTTCCCACCAGTAACCAAGCATCCCATTTGTTTTCCAGGTGGGATGGATAGCAGGGTCTCAGGCACAACCAGTAATGGAGAGACAAAACCAGTGTATCCAGTCATGGAAAAGAAGGAGGAAGATGGCACCCTGGAGCAGGGGCACTGGAACAACAAGATGGAGTTTGTGCTGTCAGTGGCTGGGGAGATCATTGGCCTAGGCAATGTCTGGAGGTTTCCCTATGCTACAAAAATGGGGGAGGTGAGAGCCCTCGTGCCACGTCACCCACCCCTGGAAGGATGATACTTTCTTCTCCTGCACTTTCGGCCCCTCTGGGAGTTCCACAGATGTATAGAGGAGTTAGAAGAACGCTTACAGGTCATTAAGGACTCTCTGTAAGAGACTAAGACCTAGAGAGGTTACATGAGTAGCCCAGGGCTCTTTCTGTTTTAACGTGGCATCGTAGACATGTGAGCACAAGCTGGGATGAGGGGGATGAGAGTTTGGACTCTGGCTCTGCCACTCACACTCTGTGGTTTTGGACAAGTTACTTCAGCTCTCAGAGCATCAGTGGCCACCCCTGCAAGTTGAGATAATAATGCCTGCCTTTCAAGGTTGATGTAAGAGTTAGAGATAATGTCTGTAAAGAACTTAATAAATAGTGGTTTGTTGATGATGATGGTTGATACCAAACTGTTCTGTGGTCTTAAGATTCCTCAGCCTTGGCCTGTGTCTTTTTCCTACTCTGCTGGCACGGTGAGGTTCCCTGAGCCATCCATCACCCAACTGCTCTAGTGTAGGCCCCCTTTTTAAACAATTTCCCAGTACAAATGTGTGTGTGTTGTGGGCGGAGCATTACCTCCAGCTCTTTACTATGCCATCATTGGCTTCTCATTTCCCTCTCTTCCAGCCCCCTTGCGTAACTCTGCTATCCCCACACCAGTGACAGAAATTTTGCAACCACTAACCCACATTCAAGGAATTTTGTATCTCCATGGGAAGACCCAGAGTGGTTTCCGAAATACTGGAGGATTCTGGGTGGCCAGCGGGTTAGGAATATCCCCTTGCTGATGTGTAAAGCTTATGGGGTTGGGGCTCCCAGGTCTGATTATATAGTGAGACTGCATGGGGCCTGGAAGAACGTGGAATACGGAGGTAGGTGACCAGGGAAAATGATGAGAGGAGTGGCCAGTTCATGGGCCACAGGACTTGAAGTCTTTTAATGCAACACCTAAGCTTTTACAGGTGAGTAGGCGCTGCCGAATGCATGCAGCTTCAGTCTCACCATGATTTTGGAGACAGAAAGCCTTCAATACAGAGTGGAGGAGTTGGGGCTGGGGGAGAACACAAGAGCGATGCCCTGGGCCCATGGAGTCTGGGTCCCAGGTCTGTGGCTATTGGGGATTGGCCCTGGGTTGGAGGTTAACTTTAATGTTTCCAGAAGGATGGGAATGGGCTGTTGTGTCCCTTTTTCCTAGGAATTTCTGGCTGGTGGCCTGAAATCACAGGACTTTGCCCAGTTTGCACTGTGAGGGAAGAGAGAAGGACTACCCACTTTTTATCTAGTGCTGGATGCTCCATATGCTTGTTTAGGAATTTAGGCCTGAGAACCCTCCCTTTGGAGAATCAGGAGAGGCAGAGCTGGCCCAGGGCAAAAGCAGGAGACTTGGGAACTCAGCTGGCATTTGGACTCTGGGTCTGGAACCTGGTAACCAGCTTAGCTCCTCACGTGGTAGAGAGATGAGGAGGTGGGCAGCTTTCCCCAAGCCTCTCTGGAATTGGGTAAAGGTTGGCCTGGGAACTAGCAGGAATGGCACGAAGAGGTGGGAGCGAGTGCCTTCCAGGTCTAATGCAAACCACTGGCTGGCAGGGGAAAGTGGAGGGGAGCAGTGACTGGAGTACAGGGGACAAGGGGCTCTCCCCAGTCCTTTGTCTGGCAATGTTTGGGTCCGAGGGCTCTTTGGTGAGTCTGTGTGGGCCTGGGAATGTGTTGACTGTGTCTTGTGTATGAAAAGGGCACTCATGGCCCTTGGTTGTTCATGTGGGTCCTGTGTGGGGAGGTGGAGGCAGCAGGGTGGTGGAGACAGCAGGGTGGCAGCTGTGGCCTCCTTCTCCATGGGTAGAGCTTGCCTTCCAGCATGCTAATTCCAGTGGAGGGTCCTGACAGGTGTGGGAGTCCTGCCATCCAGTCAAGTCCTCTTTGTGTAACCCTTACACCACCTACCCATGACTTCTTCCCTTATCGAGTGCAGGGCCTGTGCACTCCTCTTCCCTGTTCACTGATGGATGACAGCAGCTGGAGAGGAGTGTTCTGAGGGACTAGGGAGCTGCAGGCAGGGGTCCAGGTTTGCTCTGGAGGACATGAGTCACCCAGGGCCACCGGCTGGGTTAGTCACCCAGGGCCACTGGCTACGTTAGTGAAACAGCTCCTTTGCAGAGGGAAGTGGGCTGATGAAGGGTGTGTGTGGTGAGTAGAGGATCCTAGACCTGCCTATTTCTGTGTTTTTTTTTTCTTTCGTTCCCAGCAGTTTAACCTTTCTGTCATCAGTTAACTCCTCTCACCTCCCAGGCAAAGCAAACTCCTACAGAGAATGGGCCCTTAAACTTCATCTTGTCATCTTCCTGTCTCTTTGCCTCTTCCTGAGAGAATCCTTTGCTGCTGATGTGGGAAGAAGGCTGGGGAGAATGGGGACCCTGTAGATTGCTTCCACCCCTTTCCTCCTGCTTTGGTGCTTTTATCTGAACTCACTATTCTCAGATTAGGGCCTGGGCTCCTGGGCATGGGAAGTGTGTTCTGAGCAAGCCCTGGAGAGGATGCTGGGGTACTCCAGGGTGTGCTGTTCTCCAGTAATGTATCCTGTTCTGGGCCCTTTCTTTAAATTCACAGCTCCAAGTAGCCGGTTTTGTGCTTGGTGGAAAGGGGAAGGTAATCAAGGAATTTGACAGTAGCAGTATTTGTTTAGTGAGAAGCGCAGGGAGGAAGAAGTCCTCAAAGCACAATTTTAGTTCCAAACTAAAAATGTAAGTGACGTCTTCTTTGATTTCCTCCAGCATCAACATCTGGTAGATCTAATTTGAAACAAGTTCCAGAGCAGGGAAAGGGCTGAGGCAAGGCTAAGACAGAACACGAGCAAACAGTTGAAAACCGTAGTCAAAAGGCAAGGAAGCTGAGAAGGTGATCCAGAGAACACATCTGAAATCAGAAGCAACAGGGAGGCTTTTAGGGAGGTGAGTGAGAGGGATGCCCACCTCCATCGTCTCCTAGGTAAATAATCTCCCTGCTGCCCAGGACCTGTGGCTGGGCCACCCCAAAGCACCTGCTTCACCCTACTGAATTTCCAGTCCTGTCGGTTGTCTCAGTGCATACCCATCCAAGCCCTGAGCCTGACTGTATTGTTCACCCACAAATACTTACTGAGTACGTAGCATATGCCAGGAATCGTTCCAGGTGGTTGGGATACATCTAGAAACAAACAGACCAATTCCCTGTCCTCATAGGGCATACATTCTAGAGGAGGGAGACCAACACCAAAGAGTAAATGGGATGAATAAGTAAATTAGATGGCATCCCAGAATTAGTGAGTGCTACAGGAGAAGCAGCAGGAGACCTAGGTAAAGGGGATAGGGAATGTGGGGTGTGGGTGGTGACAATTTTTAAAAGGGTGGCCATTGAGGGCATTTGAGCAAAGCATTGCCAGGAGTGAGAGGATTGGCCATGTGACTGTTGTGGCGGGGGGAGTGCTTTTCTCCAGGCAGAGGAAACGGGTGTTTAAACAAACCATGAGATGTGCAGGACCCGATCACTTCTCAGCTCCTCCACTGCTACCACCCATCTAAACAAATTAAGAGTTTTCACCTGAGAGCCTGGAAAGAAGGAGTTGCCATTCATTGAGATGTGGAAGCCATGAGAAGCCACGAGGGTTTTGTTGTGGTTGTTGTTTTATTATTTTTATATAGAGACTGGGTTTCACCGTGTTGGCCAGGCTGGTCTCAAACTCTTGGCCTCAAGTGATCTGCCCACCTCAGCCTCCGAAAGGCACAGGCATGAGCCACTGTGCCTAGCCCCAGAGGAGGAGGTTTTGAAGGGAAAATAAGGGGTGAATTTTGGGAATGTTGAGCTGAGGTGTTGCTTCTTCAGAAACTACCCACCCTCCCAGGCAAACCCCAGGCCCAGCCTCCCACAGCTGCTCACGTCTGTGCATGGGAAAACGTGCAGAGAAAGGAGGAAGGGTGTCAGTACCCTCAACCCAAGCTATGAGTTGGAAGCCTTAGGAGCCATGGTGGGCTGCTGTCCTCTCCTTGCCCCTCATGCAGCAAGCTGTATCCATCTCAGACCCCAGCAGGGACTTTCTCTACAACACCTCAGGCCTTTGGACATGCTGTCCTGTGCCTGTAATTCTCTTTCCCCTCACCTCACCAGCTCCCAGTCAACTCTAAGATCGTGGCAGAAACATCACCTCCTCCAGGCAGCCTTCCTTGACCTTCCCTGATAAGTCCAGCTGCTTTGACACACACTCATGGCACCTGCTCCAGCCCAGAGCAGCCTACAGCTTCAGTTTTGCTGGGGTATCAGGGTAGTCAGTGCATTTACAGAACTGAGAAGGCCTTTAAAGCCTTAATTTTGAAATTATTGTAAATGTTACATTCTACCATATAACAGCTATGTTTGTTTTAGGATAAAAACAATGTTTTAAAGTAATTGTTGTCTGTTAAATCGACACCTCTAGAATGAAGATACACCAGGTTTTACCTTATTGCTTCAAACCCCATCCCACCCATGCGCACTCCTAGGGTAAGAATCTTCCACTTTAAGAAGCACCATTGAAGGAATAGAAGGTGATAGCATTTGGTGGTTAGTCGGGGTCTGGTTGTAGAAGATTTTGAACAACAATTTAGTAACTTTAGACTTCATACTACTGTAGGCAAGCTGCAAGTCACTAAAAACATTTTTAAACAGGAGTGGAATTGAGAAGTGGAATTGCAAAAGCAGTCTTGGAAATATGGAGCAGGAAGCAGTGTGAAGGGTGCTTTGGTGGGGAGAGACCAGGAGCAAGCAGCCAAGTTGGATCGTGCGGTGAACCAGGCAGGGCAGTAGGGGCTTGGGCCTCAAGAGTGGTGATAGACATGGAGAGGACTAAGTCCATTTCCACCAGGCTCTAGATCCGGATCGTGTCCCTCCGTCCTCCTCTCACTTCCACCCTGACTCCCCTGCCCCTGGCTTTCCACAGCCACGCCATGGCACTGACCCAAGACTCTGAACGTCTGCTGGAGGTGCAGAAGTGGATTGGTGTCCTGCCTTTGGGGAGGGAGGTGAGGCTTCAGTGCTCTGAGGGCCTGGTGGGGCTGGCTGCTGCAAAGCCTTAGGGATTGACAGATGAGCTGGGAAGGGCAGACTGGGACAAAAAGTTGGGTTATCTGCTCAGAGGGGGACCTTGCATGCAACCCCAACTCTTGCTAAGAAGGAGTCGTCCAAGCCAGTGAATGTTTCTGAGTAGGGCCAGAGCTCTCCAGCGAGTAACAGAATGAGACCTAATCTTTAAAAAAAGAGACAGAAAGAGAGAAAGAGAGAAGAGAGAAACAGAGAAAGGAAAGAAAGAGGAAAGGGAAGGAAAGAAAGGAAGAATGAAAGAAAGAAAGAAAAGAAGAAAGGAAAAAAACCGTCATCTTTACCAAAAATACACAAATGCTGGGTCACATGTGTGAACCACAGTGCCCAGTCCATTTTTCTTTTTGTTTCTTTTGTTTTGTTTTGTTGTGTTTAACATTAGGTCCTACTCTGTTACCCAGGCTGGAGTACTGTGGCGCAACCTCCTAGGCTCAAGTGATCCTCCCACCTCAGCCTCTTGAATAGCTGAGACCACAGGTGCACACCACCGCACTTGGCTATTTTTTTTTTTGGAATTTTTGGTAGAGATTGGGTTTTGCCATGTTTCCCAGTGTGGTCTCAAACTTGTGAATCCAAATGATCTGCCCACCTCAGCCTCCCAAAGTGCTGGGTTACAAGCATGAGCCACTGTGCCCAGTCCATTTTTCTTTTCTTTTCTTTTCTTTTTTTTTCCTGAGATCAAGTCTCACTCTGTCACCAAGGCTGCAGTGGAGGGGTGTGGTCATGCCTTGATGCAGTGTCCATTTCCTGGGCTCAGACGACCCTCCAACAGACTCTCTTGAGTAGCTGGGACCAAGTTGGACACCAACATGCCTGGCTAAGCTTTTGTATTTTCGATAGATATGAGGCTTAACCATGTTTCTCATTCTGGTTTCGAACTCCTGAACTCAAGTGATCTACCCATCCAGGCCACAAAAATGTTGGGTTATAGGTGTGACCCACTGTGCCCAGCCATTTTTTCTTCTTATTATTATATTTTTGATTTTTTATAGAATAGGTCTTGCCCTGTAACCCAGGATGTTGTGCAGCAGTGTAATCACGGCTTGCTGCAGCCCTAACCTCCTGGGCTGAAGTGATCCTCTTGCCTCAGCCTTCTGAATAGCTAAACCACAGGTACACACCTCCACATCTGGCTATTTTTTTGTATTTTTGATAGAGATGGGGACTTGCCACGTTGCCCAGTCTGGTCTCAAACTCC
>NW_022437165.1:73479-81238 GCF_009761245.1 Sapajus apella | reverse complement strand
GCTGGGTTACAGGTGTGACCCACTGTGCCCAGCCCTTTTTTCTTCTTATTATTGTGTTTTTGATTTTTTATAGAATAGGTCTTGCCCTGTAACCCAGGATGTTGTGCAGCAGCGTAATCACGGCTTGCTGCAGCCTCAACCTCCTGGGCTGAAGTGATCCTCTTACCTCAGCCTCCTGAATAGCTAAACCACAGGTACACACCTCCACACCTGGCTATTTTTTTTTTTGTATTTCTGATAGAGATGGGATTTTGCCACATTGCCCAGTCTGATCTCAAACTCCTGAACTCAACTGATCTGCCAACCTTGGCCTCCCATAGTGCTGGATTACAGGCGTGGGCACTGTGTCCAGCCCTTTTCTCCTTTTTTATTTTTATTTTTTGGTTAGGTCTCCTTCTGTCACTCAGGCTGGAGTGAAGTGATGTGATGTGATCATGGCTTGCTGCAGCATCAAACTCCTGGTCTTAAGCAATTCTCCCACCTCAGCCTCTTCACTATCTGGTGTCACAGGTGCACACCACCACACGTGGCTATTTCTTTGCAACTCTCACTGGATCGGGGACAAAAAGGATCAGAAGGAGGGCAGGAACAGGTGCTCAGCCCCATCCCCGAGGCTGCTCAGCACCCAGCACCCCGACCCCAGGCTCTGGGCAGGGCCAAGGAAGATGGACCCTAGACAGTGAACTGGGGGACTCTCAGGTCGTCTCGGGCCAGCCTCTGTGGTGGGCTTGGCTACAGCTGCCACCTGCCCGCGGCGACACGGCAGCGGTAGTGCCAACCCCTGACGCTGTCTGCCAGCTCCACCGCAGTGAGGATCCCAGGGCCAGAAGCCTCTGCGGCTCCTCACACAGGTAGTTGGCCTTGCTGCTGCAGGAAAGCAGGAACCAACCAGTTGGCCTCAAGGATCCAGCGGCTGCACAGCACCCAGCGACTGCGTCCCATTGCTCTGTGCATTGGCCAAAGAAGAGGGGCCCTAGGGTGGGAGGGTGGTCTGCTAGACGACCCTTGGGTCTTCTGGGACCAGCCGTGCCCGCTGACACCATGGGCTCAGCTGCAGCTGCCCCTTACAGATGGTGCATGTCAGCAGCGGTAGCAACCCTGGACATGCACGTGGCAGCCAGCAGCACAGAACCCGGGGCCAGACGCCACCGTGGCCCTAACGGAGGTGGTGAGGACGCAGCTGCAGGAAGGTGGAAAGTGGTGCTCAGCCCCATTCCAATGGCCGCACAGTGCCCAGACCCGCGGACCAGCACTCAGGGAGCTGCCAAAGAGAAGCGGATCCGAAGGTGGGAGGGGGGTATTCAGCAACCTTCAGGGCTCACTCAGGTCTGGGTCCTGCACTCCCAACCTCTGCTGGGCTCCACTGCAGCTGCCACCTGCACATGGCGGGGCAGAAGCGGTGGCAACCCCAGCTCTGCCTTCCGTAACCAGCAGCGGGGGACCCAGGGCCCGAGGCCACCTCAGAGTGTTTCTCAGGAGGTCTCTTCGCAGCTGCAGGAAGGCGGGGACTACCGCTCACCCATCCCGTGGCTGCAGGGTGCCCAGCGTCCGCATCCCCAAGCTCTGGGCTCAGGCCAAACCAGAGTAGCTCCTAGGGTGGGAGGGCGGTGCACTGGCGGACCCTCCGGCCATCTGAGACCCGCTGTGCGGAACTCCACCGTGGGCTCAGCTGCAACTGCCGCCTGCACAGGGCACTGGGCGGCAGAGGTGGCGACCTGTGAGCCTGCCTGATCCCCCAAGGCTGGACACCAGAGCCCGGCGCCCCCTGGCAGCTCATCCAGGCCATCCGCTGCACAGCTGCAGGAGAGAGGGAGCCAGCCTCAGCCACATGCCCGTGGCTGTTCAGTGCCCAGCGCCCCGCCAGATCGCAAAGACACTCCGATGGCCGCGGAATGCCCGTGCCCGCACCTGATCTCCCTTCTGAGGAGAAGTGAGCCAGGCCACGTGGCCAGACAGGCTCTCCTTCTCAGGCCGGGTGGGAGGCGCACCTGCGTTCCTGCACCTGCGATCCTGCACCTGCGATCATGCACCTGCGTTCCTTCACCTGCGATCATGCACCTGCGTTCCCGCACCTGCGATCATGCACCTGCGTTCCTGCACCTGCGATCATGCACCTGCGATCCTGAGGCCGCCGAGGTGAGCCCAGGAGAACCCGCGAGCCCAGCGGCGCCCGGAGCTGCAGCCGCACCTGCCGTCGCGCGCCGCCTGCCTGGGAGCGGCTTCCGGAAGCCCAACGGCCACAGCGGTGCAGGCGCGCGCCCAACCACTTTGCCAGGCTCACTCGGCCTGAGAGGTCGGAGGCTGCGAGTGTCACTGCTGAAAGGCTGTGGTGGACCGAGCTGGATCGCGGATTCTGAGCTAGATCTCAGATTTGGGGATCGCGGATTGGGAGTTGGATCGGGGATCTGGGTTGGATCGGGGATTTGGGGCGGGGGCTGGGTCTGCAGTGTGGGGGCGGTGACGAGGTGACAGGGAGCTGCCCCAGCTCAGGAGCCAGTGGTTCGGGGTCTGAGAAGCCACCACCTTGAAGAAGTTGTTTGGCTTCTGGCGCCGCAGCCGCCAGGAGGAACAGGTAGAGGAACTGGAGGCATCCACAAGGCGGCTGCCAAGGGCAACGTCGCTGAGGTGAAGCGCTTCCTGGCACTCAGGAGTGAAGACCTGAACGCCCGGGACTATCACTGCAGGTAGCCGGGGCTCAGCCCGGGATGGGAGGGAGTCCCCAGGCCCGGCTTCCCCGGAGACCCTGGGGACGGGCCTTGGAGGGCGGCAGGCACATGTACAAAACTTAGAGTAAACGTTTATTATTAATGGAATAATCTTTGGGAAGAGAGAAATATGAATCTTGCACAGATAAAAATAATTTCTCACTTTCTATTTTTTAACATTATTATTGTGTGTGTTGTTATCTTCTTTAAATTTTTAGTCTCTTCAGAAATAAAAAGGGAATGTTTTTATCTGTTTCCAAATTTTATTATGTATATATTTTATTTTGTACATATATTTGACTTATATGAAGTTTCATTCAATTTATGCAAACAATGATAATCATTTCATTTTAATTGTATTAAAAATAGCAAATATAATTACTATTTTAAAAATATTGCTTTATAGGAGTTAACTTAAAAACATTGAACTCATCAACTGTATTTATCCATTCTTTCATTTATTCATCAAACGTAACTTGAGTACCTGTTATGTAGCAGAGCACCTGTATGTAACATGTTCTACTATTTCTCAAGACCCTTCCATTTTTAAAAACTTCATGTTTACCTGCCCTGCCGGCACAAGATGAGAGATTTAAAATGGGAATATTAGGACATAATCTCATTGAAACTTTGTCTCCCACCTCTCAAACAAAAGCATTTCTGAAGGTAGAAAATAGCAGAAGATAACCTTTCACTGCCCTTTCAAGAGTCTTTCAGTCTTAAATACTAGTATCATTGGGAGGTCTTATTTGCATATATTTTGTAAAAATAAGTATTGAACAACATGAGCTATACATATTCATTTAAATTATGAGGGTTTTTTTGGCTTCACATTGTGAAGCCAAAAAAAAAATCAAAGAATTAATTTGTTTAAAAAATGTATTATTGTTATTTCAGGGCTCTTTCCCCATGGCACCTTTAAGAACTAAAATGTATTTAAGTGCCAGTTATATGGCTAGAACTGCCTTAGACCTGCTGAGTATATCATATTTTACTTAGTGTAAGGTCTCATGGATTGTGTGATGCCCCATTGTTGTATATACCAATATAATAATTTTTTAAATGCTACCAATTATAGTTGTAATAAATCATGAATTATAAGTGGCATTTCAATGTCATAGGTGTTAAAATGTGACCTACTCTTTAAGCCATCCTGCAAAGTAGGTATAATTGTATCATTTTACTTAATTAAAATGTTTTTGTTAAGTAGTACTGATAGCGATAATTATAATATCTGACTGGATGCAGTGGCTCACACCTGTAATCCCAGAACTTTGAGAGGCTGAGGTGGGAGGATCACTTGATGCCAGGAGTTTGAGACCAGCCTGGGCAACAAAGTGAGAGTCTTATTCTACCAAAATTTTTAAATGAATAGCTGGGCATGCTGGTGCACATCTGAAAAAGAGAGTGAGTTGAAACTTGCCTAGAGATTAATTTTAGGAGGACTGTGAGGAAACCAGATTGGCAGTGAATACGTAGTGACAAAGTGAGAAACACTTCTGCAGAATGTGGAACAAATTATTAACTGACTTATTACCCATCCTGGCAGAAACAGTCACTTAGATGAGAGTCTAAAGTCTCCTCTCAAATCTGGAATGCCTTGGTGGGAAGGTGGGAGATAAGGAGCTTATAAACAGCAAAATCAAGTTGGGTTTTGAGTTTACTTATCCCTGTTATACCCATACCCAGGACAATTAACTGGAGTTTTAATAAACGACTCTATCTCTTACTCTTTTCTTTTTTTGGCCACATCTCCAACTGATAAAGGGAATTAGCCACGTGGGTGAGAGATGAGACTCAAGTGATTGTCTGCTGCACTAATTCTCAGAATTGTGCATTATAGTGACCTGAGGAAATTTTGTTAAAAGTCTAAAATTGTAGGCTTTTCCCTGAAGATTTTGATGTATAGATCTAATAAGGCCTGAACGTGTTTAAAAATGTTTTCTTGAAGTTGAGCACAGTGGCATGTTCCTGTAGCTCAAGCTTGAGCATAATAGTTTGAGTCTAGCTTGAGCAACATAGCGAGACTCTTGTCTCTAACAATAATAACAGCAACAAACAAACAAACAGAAAACCTCAAGGTTCGGATACACTTTTGAAATCCTACTATTAATCATTCACTGCCATTTAGAGAGTCTTTAGAAATTTGCTTATGGGTAATCTTTCAATAAGTAGAGGCTAACTGTTTCATGATTTCATGTCCCTTTGTCACCATGCAGGTGATTATGTGTCAGTATATGTTTGTTACAAGTTACGTTTTCTCAATTAGAATAGTAGCAAATCCTAAACGTTTTTTTTTCAGTTGAAGATGTATGATGAACTATCACAGTATATCTGTTAAATTTATAGAGCTTTAGCATAATCAGGATGTCAGTTTTAAACACTGAAATTCATAAAGGTAATAAGAATACAGATATGAGTTCTTTTAATAATTTAGTTTTAGCAGTCCTATGAACAAATTATCCATTTGGTTAACAATCTGGGAAAATTCTATACAAATAGATTTTGAATGAATAAATGTTGGAAAAATTCTGGAAGCAGGTATCAACGAGTCTTTTCAGCAATTTTTATTATTTATAAGGGCCTTGGTTCTTTGGTAAAACATATTGTGGGAGTTCACTCAGGGTAGTGGCAAAAATATTAAGGAAAAAATATTAGAGAAAGTTATAGAATATAGTCACAAACCTTCTTGGAGGGCCAAGAAATTTGTATAGTTTTAGTAGATGTTTCAGCTGAAGGCAGCCTAAATCCCCTTTGACATTAGTTAATAAGAAAAGCAAATGGCTAGGCTATGTGGGGGAGTTTATTTGAATAACTTGTTTACTTATGTGATCTTAAAACTAACCTTGGAGCCAAATGGTCCTCTCGGGGAAAAGGTGACCAGGGAGATTACCCTCTAATGGTGTTTGCTTTGGGCTCAGAACCTGGCCTTTAATCTTTTCATACTTAGAGCTTAACTTGTAGTGTTAACTTAGAGCCTCTGTTATTAAACCTGTACTGAATAAATGGAGAGAGGGTGAACTAGTCAGGGTCATGTAGCTGTGATCTCTCTCTGTGAGTGGCTCATGACTCCTTAGCTCACTCGTTCACTGGAAATTTGTATCTGACTGCATTTATTCATCCGTCGTGCAGCTGGGGTCTGTGGGAGGATGGACCCTGGCAACATATGATGCTAGATAAATAAAGTGTTTTACATGCAAATACTTAAATTATACACAACTACTTACTAACACATTCATATCAAATATAAAAACACAAGGGCTTATTCTAATGTGGTGAACAGATTTGTTTGTTTGTCTCTATAAATTGAGTCAATATGTAAAATTTAGAAGACTCGTGCAGAAATCTGGACTTCAGGCTTGTCTTAAAAAATCAAATCTGGTGTCCCCTGAGTTTCTATCATGTTTGGTCTGCTGTGCAGAGGTTGCCTCTTTATAGAAGGCACGTAGTCTCCAGTCTGTGACTGTGCCCACCTCAGTTTTTCCCTTACATAGGTAACCTTCCTGAGTCCATGTCAATATTTGAGTTTACAACTCCTATGCCATAGTATATTTTGATAAAAGTGTCAAGGTTTTTAAGTCAGCATGTATTTGTTTATAATAGGTAGTTTATAGATTATATAAATCCCTCAGTTATGGGGTTGAATTTTAAAATTTAGAATTTTTAAAACTCTTTTTCTTTATATATACCACAAATAATCATCTGCCCATAAGAATGCCTGGAAACTTTTTAGGTTATTCCTGGCTGTAGTTGAATAGTTTATGAATATTACAGACATCACATCTTTCTCCTCAGCAATCTTCCTTAAAAAATGCAAGTGACTTATTGGCTTTTATTATGATAGAAATAATCTATATGGATCAGTATGAGAGCTTTTTCTGATAAGCCATTATATTTTTATTTCTGATTTATAGTTTGCCTAAAAATTTTTTTTTAAATAGCCATTTAAATGGAAACCAATAAACATGGATTTTAAAAATAGAATTGTATTGGGGCCCCAGGGTTACCATTATAATTGATAATAGAATTTCTGTTATTTTTTAATTTTTTTTTGAGACAGAGTTTCACTCTTGTTGCCCAGGCTGAATAGCAATGGTGCATTCTTGGCTCACCACAACCTCCACCTCCTGGGTTCAAGCGATTCTCCTGTCTCAGCCTCCCAAGTAGCCGGGATTACAGGCATGTGCCACCACATCTGGCTAATTTTTGTATTTTTAGTAGAGACGGGGATTCACCATGTTGGCCAGGATGGTCTCGATATCTTGACCTCGTGATCCACCCGCCTCAGTGTGGTGGTGTACAGCTGTAGTCCCTGCTAGTTGGGAGTTTGGGGCAGGAGGATTACTTGAGCCCAGGAGTTTGAGAACAGCTTGGGTAACATAACAAGACTATCTGATTTAAAAATATTAATCAGAGAGACTGGATCCAAGATGGCCGTTTAGGAACAGCTCAGGATTGCAGCTCCCAGTGAAAGCGCAGAGGGTGAGTGGACGCCGTGTTTTTATTGCCCACAGACTAGGAAATTCCCAGGCAGAGGAGCTCCACGGTCGCCAGTGCGGCTGTTTTGGCCAGCGCGGCTGTGCCGCGCGGCAGCTTTGTCTGCGCCCCGGAGCCGCACTTCTCCGTACAAAATACACCGGTCCGGGGGCCCTTTTGGCTGGCGATTGGAGCCATGGGAAGTCGCCCGTACGCCGGCTCAAAAAGGGGACTGAGCAGAGAACCAGGACAGTAGATTCCAGGGGAAAAAACAAAAAAAAGCACCACAAACCTCAGTGCCGCTGTTTAAGCCAGCGCAGTGAGTGGCCGCAGGGGAAAACAAACAGACCCCGGCGCCTCTTCAACAGGCGACTGGAACACCAATTTAAAAAAGGCTCTGAGGCAGGGAGCCAGGGGATCAGGCTCGGCTGGCCCCACCCCCACAAACGAACAGCAACCAGAAACTCTGGATTGAGAGTTTCACAGCAAGCGCAGCTGAACCCGGGACGGTCCAGCTCTGTGGGGGAGGGGCGTCCGCCATTACCGAGGCAGCCCGCCGTTGCCAAGGCAACCCGCCA
>NW_022437165.1:50857-73469 GCF_009761245.1 Sapajus apella | reverse complement strand
GCCCCAACAGAGGCGGGCCACCATCCCCAAAGCAGTTCTAACTACACCCATATAAACAGGACTGCAGGGAAGTTCACTCGGCAGCTGGGCGGAGCCCACAGCAGCTCAGCAAAGCTGCTATAGGCCGACAGTGACTAGGCTGCCTCCTTGCTGGGCTGGGAAGGTCTGAAGGAGAAAAAAAAAAAAAACAAGGTGGCAGCATAACGGAAACTCATAAATAAATCCCTGAATCCCTGGGACAGAGCACCTGGGAACAAAAAGCAGTTTAGGAGTACTGCTACAGCAGACCTAAAAGTACCTGCCCAGCAGCTCTGAATGAACGATAGAGCTCACAGCTCACCGTTTGAGCTCCTATAAAGAAGAGACCGTCTCCTCAAGCAGCTCCCTGACCCCTATATATCCAAAAAGACACCTCATAAAAGAGAGATCAGATTGACACTAGGTGGGTATCCTTCTGGGACAAAGATAGCAGAAGAAGAAAACTGGTAACAACCCTTGCTGTTCAGCAGCTGCTGCAGGTGAACCCCAGGCAAGCAGGGCCTGGAGTGAACCTCAGTAGACCTACAGCAGAGGGGCCAGACTGTCAGAAGGAAACCAAGAAACAGAAATAACCTCATCATCAACAAACAGAATGTCAATCTGAAAGATTTGAGACCCAATCTGAAAGCCAACAACCACAAAGTCGACAGGTGGATAAATCCTTAAAGATGGGAAGAAACCAGCGAAAAAAGGATGAAAACACCCGAAACCAGAACACCTCTCCTCCTAAAAGGGATCACAACTCCTCACCAGCAAGGGAACAAAGTTGGAGGGAGAACGAGTGTGATGAAATGACAGAATCAGACTTCAGAAGGTGGGTAGTAAGAAACTTCTGTGAACTTAAAGAACATGTTCTAACCAAAAGACAAGAAACTAAGAACCTTGAAAAAAGATTTGATGAAATGCTAACAAGAATGGACAAAATAGAAAGGAATATAAGTGAATTGATGGAGCTGAAAAACGCAACACGAGAACTTCGTGAAGCATGAACAAGTATCAAGAGCCGAATTGACCAAGCAGAAGAAAGCATATCAGAGGTCGAAGATCAACTCAACAAAATAAAACGGGAAGGCAAGACTGGAGAAAAAAGGGTAAAAAGGAATGAACAAAGTCTCCAAGAAATGTGGGACTATGTGAAAAGACCTAATCTACGTTTGATAGGAGTACCCGAATGCGATGAAGAGAATGAACCCAAGGTGGAAAATACTCTGCAGGATATTATCCAGGAAAACTTCCCCAACCTAGCAAGGCAGGCAAACATTCAAGTCCAGGAAATACAGAGAACACCACAAAGATATTCGTCAAGAAGAGCAACCCCAAGGCACGTAATCGTCAGATTCACCAGGGTCGAAATGAAGGAGAAAATACTAAGGGCAGCCAGAGAGAAAGGTCGGGTTACCCACAAAGGGAAGCCCATCAGACTCACAGCAGATCTCTCAGCAGAAACCCTACAAGCCAGAAGAGAATGGGGGCCAATATTCAACATCCTTAAAGAAAAGAACTTTCAACCCAGAATCTCCTATCCAGCCAAACTAAGCTTCATAAGTGAAGGAAAAATAAAATCCTTTGGGAACATGCAAGTACTAAGAGACTTCATCACCACCAGGCCAGCTCTACAAGAGCTCCTGAAAGAGGCTCTACACATATAAAGGAACAACAAGTACCAGCTCAACTAAAGGGCAAAACAGCCAGCTAGCACCAAAATGGCAGTATCAAATTCACACATAACAATATTAACCCTAAATGTAAATGGACTAAATGCCCCAATCAAAAGACGTAGACTGGCAAATTGGATAAAAAGCCAAAACCCATCGGTGTGCTATATCCAGGAAACCCATCTCACATGCAAGGATACACAAAGGCTCAAAATAAAGGGATGGAGGAAGATTTACCAAGCAAATGGAGAGCAAAAAAAAGCAGGAGTTGCAATTCTCATCTCTGATAAATTAGACTTTAAAGCAACAAAGATCATAAGAGACAAAGAGGGACATTACATAATGGTAAAAGGATGAATGCAACAAGAAGAGCTAACGATCCTAAACATATACGCACCCAATACAGGAGCACCCAGATACATAAGGCAAGTTCTTAATGACTTACAAAGAGACTTAGACTCCCACACAATAATAGTGGGAGACTTTAACACCCCATTGTCAACATTAGACAGATCAACCAGACAGAAAATTAACAAGGATATTCAGGACTTGAACTCAGACCTGGACCAAGCAAACCTAATAGACATTTACAGAACTCTCCACCCCAAAGCCACAGAATATACATTCTTCTCAGCACCACATCACACCTACTCTAAAATTGACCACATAATTGGGAGTAAATCACTCCTCAGCAAATGCAAAAGAACGGAAATCGTAACAAACAGTCTCTCAGACCACAGTGCAATCAAGTTAGAACTCAGAATTCAAAAACTAACTCAGAACCGCACAGCTTCATGGAAACTGAACAACTTGCTCTTGAATGTTGACTGGATAAACAATGAAATGAAGGCAGAAATAAAGATGTTCTTCGAAACCAACGAGAATGAAGACACAACATACCAGAATCTCTGGGACACATTTAAAGCAGTCTCTAGAGGAAAATATATAGCAATAAGTGCCCACATGAGAAGCAAGGAGAGATCAAAAATTGACACCCTATCGTCAAAACTGAAAGAGCTAGAGGAGCAAGATCAAAAAAACTCAAAGTCTAGCAGAAGACAAGAAATAGCTAAGATCAGAGCAGAACTGAAGGAGATAGAGACACAAAAAACCCTTCAAAAAATCAATAAATCCAGGAGCTGGTTTTTTGAAAAGATCAAGAAAATAGACAGACCACTAGCCAGATTAATAAAAAAGAAAAGAGAGAATAACCAAATTGATGCAATAAAAAACGATCAAGGGGATATCACCACAGATTCCACAGAAATTCAAACCATCATCAGAGATTATTACAAAAAACTCTATGCACACAAACTAATAAACCTGGAAGAAATGGATAAATTCCTGGACACTTGCCTCCTGCCAAGCCTAAACCAGGAAGAAGCCGAAACCCTGAACAGACCCATAACAAGGTCTGAAGTTGAGGCAGCAATTTACAGCTTACCACCCAAAAAAAGCCCAGGTCCAGATGGGTTCACAGCTGAATTCTACCAGACATACAAAGAGGAGCTGGTACCATTTCTTCTGAAACTATTCCAAACAATACAAAAAGAGGGAATTCTTCCCAAATCATTTTATGAGACCAACATCATCCTGATTCCAAAACCCGGCAGAGACTCAACAAGAAAAGAAAACTTCAGGCCAATATCCATGATGAACATAGATGCAAAAATCTTCAATAAAATACTGACAAGCCGATTGCAACAGCACATCAAAAGCTTATCCACCATGATCAAGTAGGCTTCATCCCGGGGATGCAAGGCTGGTTCAACATACGCAAGTCTATAAACGTAATTCACCACATAAACAGAACCAAAGACAAAAACCACATGATTATCTCAATTGATGCAGAGAAGGCCTTTGACAAAATTCAACAGCCCTTTTGCTAAAAACACTCAGTAAGCTAGGTATCAATGGAATGTATCTCAAAATAATAAAAGCTATTTATGACAAACCAACAGCTAATATCATACTGAATGGGCAAAAACTGGAAGCATTCCCCTTGAAATGTGGCACCAGACAAGGATGCCCGCTCTCACCACTGCTATTCAATATAGTATTAGAAGTTCTAGCCAGAGCAATCAGGCAAGAAAAAGAAATAAAGGGCATTCAAATAGGAAAGGAGGAAGTCAAATTGTCTCTATTTGCAGACGACATGATTGTATATCTAGAAGACCCCATCGTCTCAGCCCCAAACCTCCTGAAACTGATAAGCAAGTTCAGCAAAGTCTCAGGATACAAAATCAATGTGCAAAAATCACATGCATTCCTATACACCAGTAACAGACTTAAAGAGAGCCAAATCAAGAACAAACTTCCATTCACAATAGCCACAAAGAGAATAAAATACCTAGGAATACAACTAACAAGGAATGTAAAGGACCTCTTCAAGGAGAACTACAAGCCACTGCTCAACGAAATAAGAGAGGACACAAACAGATGGAGAAACATTCCGTGTTCATGGTTAGGAAGAATCAATATCGTGAAAATGGCCATACTGTCCAAAGTAATTTACAGATTCAATGCTATCCGCATCAAGCTACCAATGACCTTCTTTGCAGAACTGGAAAAAACCACCTTAAACTTCATATGGAACCAAAAGAGAGCCCGCATAGCCAAGTCAATTCTAAGCAAAAAGAACAAAGCGGGAGGCATCACACTACCAGACTTCAAACTATACTACAAGGCTACAGTAATCAAAACAGCATGGTACTGGTACCAAAACAGAGATATAGACCAATGGAACAGAACAGAGGTCTCGGAGGCAACACAACATATCTACAACCATCTGATCTTTGACAAACCAGACAAAAACAAGCAATGGGGAAAGGATTCCCTGTTCAATAAATGGTGTTGGGAAAGCTGGCTAGCCATGTGCAGAAAGCAGAAACTGGACCCCTTCCTGACACCTTACACTAAAATTAACTCCAGATGGATTAAAGACTTAAACATAAGACCTAACACCATAAAAACCCTAGAAGAAAATCTAGGCAAAACCATTCAGGACGTAGGTGTAGGCAAGGACTTCATGACCAAAACGCCAAACGCATTGACAACAAAAGCCAAAATAGACAAATGGGACCTAATCAAACTCCACAGCTTCTGCACAGCAAAAGAAACAATCATTAGAGTGAATCGGCAACCAACAGATTGGGAAAAAATTTTTGCAGTTTACCCATCTGACAAAGGGCTGATATCCAAAATTTACAAAGAACTAAAACAGATTTACAAGAAAAAAACTAACAAGCCCATTCAAAAGTGGGCAAAGGATATGAACAGACACTTCTCAAAGAAGACATACGTGAGGCCAACAAACATATGAAAAAATGCTCATCATCACTGGTCATCAGAGAAATGCAAATCAAAACTACATTGAGATACCATCTCACGCCAGTTAGAATGGCGATCATTAAAAAATCTGGAGACAACAGATGCTGGAGAGGATGTGGAGAAACAGGAACACTTTTACACTGTTGGTGGGAGTGTAAATTAGTTCAACCATTGTGGAAGACAGTGTGGAGATTCCTCAAGGACATAGAAATAGAAATTCCATTTGACCCAGCAATCCCATTGCTGGGTATATATCCAAAGGATTACAAATCGTTCTACTATAAGGACACGTGCACACGAATGTTCATTGCAGCACTGTTTACAATAGCAAAGACCTGGAACCAACCCAAATGCCCATCGACGATAGACTGGATAGGGAAAATGTGGCACATATACACCATGGAATATTATGCAGCCATCAAAAACGATGAGTTGGTGTCCTTTGTAGGGACATGGATGAACCTGGAAACCATCATTCTCAGCAAACTGACAGGAGAGCAGAAGATCAAACACCACATGTTCTCACTCATAGGCAGGTGTTGAACAATGAGAACACATGGACACAGGGAGGGGAGCACTACACACTGGGGTCAGTTGGGGGGAAATAGGGGAGGGACGGTGGGGGGTGGGAAGCTGGGGAGAGATAGCAAGGGGAGAAATGCCAGATGTAGGTGATGGGGAGGAAGGCAGCAAAACACACTGCCACGTGTGTTCCTATGCAACAATTTTGCATGTTCTTCACATGTACCCCAAAACCTAAAATGCAATAAAATAAATACATGGAAAAAGAAATAAAAAAAAATAAAAATATTAATCATGAAAATGTAGAAATTTAAAATTACATTCTCAACATTTGTATTACAAAGGGATTTCTGTGTGTTTTATAAGTTGTTCATGAAGAGTTTATGTAAAACACTTCATCTAACTGAATAACGTGTATTTTGCCACAGATAACCACTTCTAAAAGCAAAGACTCTTAATACCAATGTGGCAAGAATTTAACATCATAATTTTGTCAGTATAGTTTATTTAAAATATCCACTTAAATTTCCTATATCACATTTTGAACTTTCTAATTTCAGAAGTTTTTATATTTAGTTGCTTAAATAATCATTTAAAACTCCTGCATACCATGAGCCACTGTTGGTCAATAAACATATTTGTGTGTGTCCTGGAGTACCTTGAATATAGTCTTTCATGTAAGAAGTGTTTTGATTTTTTTTTTTTTTTTTTTGAGATGGCGTTTCACTTTTTCACCCAGGCTGGAGTGCCGTGGTGGAATCCTGGCTCACTGCATTCTCTGCTTCCTGGGCTCAGGTGATCCTCCCAGCACAGCCATCCAAGTAGCTGGGGCTGTAGACCTGTGTCACCATGCTCCAATAATTTTTGCATTTTTTGTAGAGATGAGGTTTGGCCTTGTTGTCCAGGCTAGTCTTGAACTGCTGGGCTCAAGTGAACCACCTGTCTCAGCCTCTCAAAGTGCTGAGATTACAGTCATGAGTTACCACATTCAGCCTTAATTGTTGTTTAATCTGAATAAATAAACAGACAAAAGGTTTTTATATAATTGAATGTTATAACTAATATAACACACCTAATGTATCTAATAATTGAATATTGCATTTTCAAAATATTGCTTACATTTGCATTTTTTAATGTTTAAGGATGCATAAGTTTTGATGTGTTATGTACAGAAATTCTGCCATTAATAAAAAGAAAATAAATTAGAAATAGGCCATCAATAGCAAAGAGGGTTACAATATATTTTCTAGTATTATGCAACTGGAATCTTAGATACAGTTTCAGATTAAAATTTCTTAAACTTTTTCTTAGCCCCAACTTATGCCACAAATATATTAAATATACCTTTCCAAAACATACCTTTTCATGTGTGCCAGGTGTATATTGACCATACCCTTTCAAGCCATACAATGCTCTTTATAATTCTGGTGACCAAATTTTTTCTCTAGGTGGTAAGTTGATGGAAAGCTCCAGCTTTCTCTCTTTGTAATAATAATGTTTATTTCAGGTAGTGGTGGATGACCATGTTTAGCTAATTGAATGTCTTATAGTAATAAACTCTGTATCACAGAAGTACTTACAAAAAAATTGTCATTGGTATCACTAAGCATATAGTAATTGTGGCATATATATTAATTAGTATTACTAAGCATATAAAAGACCAAAAGACTCTGTTATATAACTGTTTCTCCAGGTACTTTATTGCACTTGTTTCCTTTCTTTCTTGGCTTAAGCTCATATTTAATTGACCAATTAGGCTTCTTTTTGTTTGTTTCTCTCTTCTTTCCCACATTTTAAACACAATTTATTCCCACCTAATTTTTTTCTCGCAGATCTTACTGCTCTAGTGACTGGTCTTTCCGTCCATGTCTGATTTTATCCTCAGCATATTTAGTTACAGCTTTTCTATAGTCAGCTATGTGTGACTTCTATTCAACAATTATTGCCCCACAAAGTTTATTCTTGTTTTTTTCTTCTTCCTTAGAAGGAGCTGAATTTATACATTTATATTTAGCTTTTTGACAAACAAAATAGAAGAAATTAACACTATTTGCAATGCCAACCCGCTTAAATAAGGTACTACTATAAACTAAACTCTCACTGTTTCCCCCACAAGAAGTGATTTATGCAACTGATTACCTCCTGCATGTGCCCATAATGAATTATTTTATTTTTTATCCCATAATTAATAAAGTAATTATGTGCTAAGTAAATTACTGCTACATAGTTTGATTTTGGTAATTTGCATGATTCATTTAACAAGCAAGTGTAGTATAGTGCACAGAAAATAAAGCTTATAATTTGCAAAAATCAGTTTGTGTTCTGAAAGTAAGTTTATCTAAAAAATGAAGAATTCTTTCAGGTTAAGCTGTGGCCAAATATATATTCTGTGGTCTATACAAAAGTCTTAAGGAGAGTTAGAGAAAAACAGTTTGAGTTGTGGTGTTTTCTGTTGCTTTTGGAACTTGAAAAGGTAATGCTGGGACTTTAATATATTCATATATTTTGATTGTCCAATACAGATGTACAATAAACATTTTAGGATAAGAAAAACCATGGCGAGTAGTAACTGTGGGACTGTAATAGCAGCAAGTTGGTTTAGTGTTGTAATAAGTGAGGTCATTTTCAGAAATAGAATACACTGAGTACTTTTGTGGCAGCCATAGTGTAGCACCAGAAGCATAAAAGAATGATGACGTATTCTAATGTGATGACTCTGGAGAGTAATCGAGGGGAGCCTGAATTTTCACTGGAAGCAGCTGCTGCGTAGTCCTACTGGCACCGAGTGGAAGTCAAAAGACATGTTAGCCTCCCAGTTCTGCCACTTACTAGTTATGGGACCTTGGGAAAAATTCTTTAACCTATTTGAATGTCAGTGACCTCTTTCATAAAATTAATACTAATGACACCTCTCAAGTAGGTGTAATGAACAAAAGTAGTGGAAAATATGAAAACATTTGTAGACTGGAAACTATGTATACAAATTTGAGACAAAACGATCAGAGCAGTATTCAGTATCCAGTGACGTCATGAATCTTGAGGAAACCTTTGTAAACTGAAGGACAATAAAATGGTAGTAGCATCAAGGAAAGAATGGGAAAGTAGGAACTGGCATGTGGATTTTAAGCTTAGGGTAAGAGAGTGTTCAGTTTCAGCAGACTACTATGACTGGAGATGTCCTATAGAAACATAGCACTTCAGCACATGAGACTTCCCGATGAAATTTTAAGTGTTTTGACCTAGAATTTATTTTGTTTATAGCATACAAACTGTGCTAGTCAGTGAGACACCGAATATGCAAGATGAGGGCTTATGCTATAGTAGTAGGAACAGAAAAGTAACTAGCAAATTCTTCTAGCTCACTATAAATGCTTTCTATAAATTAAGCATAAAATGTTAGAAGATATCAATGGAATTTGTAGTGAAGATGGGGATGGGAGTGGTAATTCTGTGGTCAGAGAAGACCTCTCTGTGTATGATATTTAAGCTACCAACTAAAGATGATAAGGAGCCAGCCATGGGAAAGTCTAGGAGGAAGAAATTCTGAATGGAGAGAAAAATGAAGCATATCTTTTCATCATTTTGCTCTTAACATCCTGGAATGACCAGTAAGCCATCATGATAATCATTTTTTATAATTACAGTATGCCCAAAATATGTGCATTTAAGATGCTTCCTAAATAAATGCCCCCCTTTTTTCCTTTAAAGAAAGCTTGCTACACTTCATTTTTTTGACAGAGTCTTGCTCTGCCACCCAGGCTGGAGTGCAACAGCGTGACCTCTGCTCACTGCACCTTCTGCCTACTGAGTACAAGTGATTCTCCTGCCTCAGCCTCTTGGGTAGCTGGGACTACAGGCATGTGCCACCATGCCTGGCTAATTTTTGTATTTTTGGTAGAGACATGGTTTCACTGTGTTAGCCAGGATGATCTCAATCTCCTGACCTCATTATCTTCCCACCTTGGCCTTTCAAAGTCCTGGGATTACCGCTGTGAACCACCATGCCCAGCCTAGCTTGCTACATTTTTTTGAAGTCATTTTCTTTTTCTGAGTCAGGTTCTTACTTTGTTTCCTGTGCTGAAGTGCATAGTGTAATTTCAGCTCACTGCAGCTTTAACCTCCCAGGCTAAGGTGATCATCCCACCTCAGTCTTCTGAGTAGCTGGGATTAGAGCACACACCACCATGCTTGGCTAATTTATATATCTTTTGTAGGGATTTGGTTTCCCCATATTGCTCAGGCTGGTTTCAAACTCTTGGGCTCAAGCAATCCACCCACCTTGGCCTCCCAAAGTCCTAGGATTTACAGATGTGAGCCACTACCCCTGGCCTCAAGTTATTTTTTAATTTGAAACAGTTGCAGTTTATACATATTGACTTGCTTTATTTAAATATAACATAAAAGTTTCATTACTGCATGATCATCCTATTCAACCATTTTTATGTCAGTAAAAATTTTATCAAAACATATGTAGGTTTCTGCAAGCCCTTGTTTACCTAAATGAAGCAGCTTCTACTGTGTTCCATTGATGCCCAACATGACATATTTCAAGTTTTCTCTCATAAGTATTTATTTTAACACTGAAATGTTTATATGAGGAATATTTTAAAATTTTAATACTATAAGTATTATAGCAAATATAATATATACATATACTTGCTATAATACTTGCTATAATACATTAGGTATTTCACCTGCCTTGACCTCCCAAAGTGCTAGGATTACAGGTGTGATCTACCACGCCTGGCACATATGTATTTTTTAAATGCTTTCCTATTTTTGGTGAAGTCTGCAAAGTAGAGTTAGGCACTTTAAAGCTAGTTCCTGGTTGAAATAGGCACATGTTAATATTTTGTTTGCAGACAAGGTTCTTTTGGGTTGCATGCTTGGATAATAGAGTCAATGGCCATATGAAGATAACAGATGAGCCTGATCTAGAAAGTGTAGATGAGGTTCTTTACTGAAATGTTTTGGTTTTAATAAATGCTTATTTTTGAGTCAAATTCATTTTAAAATCATAAATGGAAAGCTTTGGGGAGACAGTCTTGCTCTGTTGCCCGGGCTGGAGTGTAGTGACACGATCTTGGCTCACTACTGTCTCCACCTCTCAGGCTCAAGTGATCCTCCTACATCAGCCCACTGAGCAACTGGGGCTACAGGCAGAACCATCATGTCTAACTCATTTTGTAATTTTCTGTAGAGATGCATTCTCATTATGGCTGGGATTACAGATGTGAGAGCCACCATGCCTGGCCTAAATGGAGGTTTATTTAAATAAATTGATTAGGGCTGAGTCTGGTGGTGCACACTTGTTATCCCAACACTTAGAGAAGCAGAAGTGGAAAGATTACTTGAGTCCAGGAGTTTGAGACCAGCCTGGGCAACAGTGAGGCCTTGTCTCTACAAAAATGACAATAAAAACATTAGCCTGGCATGATGGTATGCACCTGTAGTTCCAGCTACTCAGGAAGTTGAGATGGAAAAATTGCTTGAGGTCAGGCAGTTGAGACCACAGTAAGCCATAATCATACCACTGCATTCTAGCCCTAGGTGAAAGAGTGACACGCAGTTTCACAAAAAATAAAATAAAATAAGAAACTCTTGATATAAGTCATTATAATTTTTAACATGGAAACTCATTCTTGATATTACCTTAGCAGTGTGTTCCTGAGAAACCGTCGGAGCCTTTGCCTGGACCCTCCCATGAAAAAGAAAACAGTATAGTCAATGGAAAAGGAGAAGGTGAGAACTGTATTTTATTTTATTTAAAAAGTCATTTGATGGAATGTTTCTTTAAAAACATGAACATATAATATATTCTAATAGCTAAAGAAAGTGCCCTATTAAGTGCATAATAAGCAGGAGGAGAAGTAAAATGATGATTTATCTGTGTCTCTAATCAGGTGTCAGCAGCTGATTCTATCGAGAGTGCCACTAAAGGAGCTGAGTTATTAGTTTTGTTTTAAGATACTCTAAGACCTAAGGCAGGTCAAAAAAGAGGGAAGAGGAAGTGAATGAAAGAGAAAGAAAGAAGGAGGAGGGCAGAGTGTATATGTAATAAATGAAGAAAAAATATGCAGATGTATGGCATGGAGCGTAGTGGAGTCAAATTGATCTGTAGAAGAAGGAAGAGCAGGATGTTGGAAACTGGGAAGAAGATAAAGTGAGCTTCCAGCACCAAAACTGTCAGAGAATCAGAGCAACATTTTCCTACTCCTGCTGTCATTCTCACTACTGGGGAGGCATTAAGGATTGAGGTACCGCCCCACACAGACCTGTGTTTTATCTACCATAGATGAACATCACCATAAATGGTCACCCATGTATGGCGATAATTTAGTGTTATAGAAAATGTTGTAACTTCATAAGATAGTATCATATAGACCAAATTAGCATAATTGAAAAGAATAGCGTTGGATGATTTATGGAGAGGAAGTTAATTAGAGAAGGTTTAGCCTGATTCAAAGCTCATTAGCAACATTATGGCTTGTAATGTAGTATTAAATTCGGGAACAAGATAGGAAAGAAATTGAGGCTAGGTTCTAGAAGGCCAATTAGAGTAAACAAATATGGAAGCACATCATGTAGAATATGGCATCTAAATTATCATGACTTAGTTGAAGAGCTTCTGGAAAATGCACATTCTCATTCAGCAGGTATGTGATTCTGCATTTCTCATGAGAACTCAGGTGATGTTGGTGCTGGCCCTTGGACACAGCTCTGAATAGCAAGGGAATAGGCTTCCTCTAGAGAAATCTGGAAAAAGAACCATTAAACAGCAATTTAAAAAATAACAGAATGAAGGGAAAACATTAATTTCCTTTTATTTCTGGCTATGATGGTAGCCACAGGAAAAAAAGTGAGATTAAAAAAAGAGAAATTATCGTTGTATACTACTGTGGAATACGAAGGAAAAAAGTGGTCCCAATTATCCATAAAAAGCATCAGGATGACAGATCTAAAGATTCCTTTTGCAAATGAAGAGGGATTGAAGAAGGACAAGGAGCGGGGTGAGAAAGAAATTGGCTGTGGCACTTGGAAGTTAAAGTCAAGAAAACTTGAGTCACCTCACTTCCAGTTGCTTCTGCATATGCCCAGTCTCAAAAAGAGGTTTCTGCTGTGGAGAGTACTGGAGGCAGGAGGGAGTGCTAGAATGGGGATAAATCATGGCAGCTCATTTCTCTTTATAACTGTCAGGCCTCAGCGAGAGAAGTTTCATTGACATGAGTGAATAAGATGTGATTAAATTGTATACAGACGCTTTGGCTAATTTTTTTTGGAGACAGCCAGTTCCTTGATAGACACTGTTTCATAAAAGGATGTGAACTCATCCTTTTTTATGACTGCATAGTATTCCATAATGTATACGTGCCACGTTTTCTTTATTCAGTCTATCATCGATGGGTATTTGGGTTGGTTCTGGGTCTTTGCTATTGTAAACAGTGCCACAGTGAACATACCTGTGCATGTTTCTTTATAATAGAATGATTTACATTCCTTTGGGTATCTCAGTAATGGGATTGCTGGGTGAAATGGTATTTCTATTTTTAGATTCTTGAGGAATCACCACATCATCTTCCACAATGGTTGAAGCAATTTACACTCCCACCTTGCACACACAGTCTGCTCATTAGAACGTCTGACTGGCTTCAGATCACCAGTGTAATAAGACCAGCAGAACTAATTTAAACTGTTGGTGTGAGTGAAAATTAATTCTTCTAGTCTTATTATACTGATAATCTGAAGCCCATTCGATATTCTAATGAGCAGACTCTGAGTGCGTGCATGTGTGTGTGTGTGTGTGTGTGTGTGTGTGTGTGTATGTGTTTGTGGCATTTTTTATTATGAAAAATGAGGAAAGTAATCTTTCATTCATAACTGATAGACATGGTCTTTTAAAATGGTGATTCTGAGAAGTTTCGGTGTTAAAGTTTTTAAAGCATGATTGCATAGAAGCCACCAATATCATGAATTCGTTGTTCATTTCAATGCCCTTTTGAAATATTTAATTATACTGAGATGCTCAGAAATAATATGCAGAATTTTAATTTGTGTCTTAAATGATATGTGAGTGGTTATAAACTTTACATACCTTTCTGCCACTTTCTTTGGTGTACATTGTATCATATTTTTGAGATATATGCACATTATAATAAGCTCTGATTTAATTAATTTTATAGTTTTTACTGTATTTGCTTATAGCACTCTGCCATATTTAATTACTCTCCTGTTGCTGATAAATGAAAAAAGCAAAATAAATAAACAAAACAATTTCAGAATCAAAAGGGCTTTTGTTTAATCAGTTTGTATCTATGAATATGTACTATATGAGATATAAAGCTGAAAAGTTCAGGATGCAAGCATGTACCACCATATTTTATAAATTCCCTTAGAATTATGACTCATGAGCCTTTAGCCTATGAAATTATGACAATTAATGTCTCTGACGAAGCTTACTGTACTGTTCTTGAAAAAACACTAAAGATAGCAAATGACATTGTCTTTTATAACCTCTTGGACACCCTTGAATGAAACTGGAATGCCAGATACACTCAGAACAAAACTCAGAACCAATGTCTTGAACAATATATATAGTTTGTGAATGTCCAGTGATGATTAACTTTCGATAAAATGATCTTTCAAGTTGCACTTTCACATTTTTTGCTCTTCTTCTTGACTTAGAAAGCTTAAATTCAACAGTTTCATTTATACAGAAACCAGGAATATAACTTTCTAAATACATTTCTGTCCTGTCTCATAGCCTTGTGTGCTCTTCAGACCTAGTGTGCAACTAGGCTTATTTTTACATGGGAAAAATTAGCTTCTGTTTGTTTGTTTATTTGTTTTTTTGAGACAGAGTCTTGTTCTGAATTGTGTTTCTGAGTGGATAAGCTCTTAAGGGAGTAATCTTTCCAGTGTTTTTTATCTATGGGAGGTAAAATGGCAGGTGAATTTGGGCCTTGTCATGCATAGGGCTGAGCACATGGCTCTAACTGAGTAAACCACCCAGCACCCTCCCCCAAGAGTGTTATCACCAAGAGTAACAAACTGATCTCTCTTGAGCTCTTCTCCACTGGCAGCTGGAAAGTCTTTGCAAGGTTTCCTCTTTCTGGTCTGATTTTTATGTTTTGCTGGCTTCTGGTAATAGGGTGAGGGTGTTTTATCCTAAACTGAACAGTTTTAACTGAAAAGCCAGGGAGGCTCTCTTGTGTTCAACAAAGTATGTGCAGTAGCTCCCCCTGAACTGTGGAAGATACATTCCAAACCCCCCAGTGAATGCCTGAAACCACAAATAGTAGTGAAACACACACTGCTTTTTTCTTTACATACATATCTATGATGAAGTTTAGCTTGTAAATTAGGCAAAGTAAGAAATTAACAACAATAACCAAAAATGAAACACAATTGTACTATATGGCAATAAAAGTTACTTGTATGTGATCTCTTAAATATGTTAGATGGTTATCATCGTTTTTCTTCTGATGATGTCAGGTGTAGCAATGCCCATGTAAGCAGATGAGGCGAGGTGAATGACATAGGCATTGTATTGTAGTGTTAGGCCACTATTTGCCCCCTGACTCTAGGTCAATAAACAGATTGTAGGCTTAAAGTAATCCTGAGTCCTCAAGCCTTAATGAATTCGATGGCTGGGTGCAGGAGGAGACCGTGTTGGTCACTGATGGATGGGTAGCAGATGTAGTGTGGGTGCACTGCAGGACAATTCACATCCTGGGCTGGATAGAGGGGGATAGCTCAAGATTTAATTGTGCTTCTGAAAATGGCACACTAAAACTTATGACTTCTTTATTTCAGGAGTTTTCAATGTAATATTTTTGGAATAGAGTTGGCTATTAGTAGCTGCGACCACAGAAAACAAAACTGGAGATGTAAAACCTCTATTTGATCTCTGACTCTCCTGGTGCACAATTTCCAAAAATCCTTAGAATTTCCGAAGTGATGTCTTTTTATATGCTGATAATTGGTGGCTGGAAGCCCCTGGGTAGCTTCAGGACAGCAACTGGTCACTATCCTGAAGACATAATTTATTACAGGGTTGAGATCTCCTGTCTTAGTCTGCAAACTCTGTGGAGGAGGGAAGGCTGAAGGTTGTCAGTCACCAATGGCCAGTGATTAATTATTGATGCCTATTTAATGAAGCATTGATAAAGAGCTAAAGGGACTGGCTTTGGGGACCCTCCGGATGGCTGAATACATGAAGGTTTCTGGAGGGCGGTGTGTCCTGGGAGGGCATAGAACCTTTGTGCTACTTCCCTGAGACTTTGCACTATGCATCTCTTCATCTGTGCCTTTTGTAATGTCATTCATAGTAAACTGGTAAATGTGTTTCCCTAAGTACTTTGAACCACTCCGGCAATTCTCACCCAAAGAGGGAGTCCTGGGAACCCCAGTTTAAAACCAGTTGGTCAGAAGTTCTCGAGTTTCAGACTTAGGACTGATGCAGGGAAGCAGTCTCATGGAACTAAACCCATTACATATAGAATATGATGCTATCTGCAGACAGAATGTGAGAACTGAATTACAGGACACCCAGTTTGTGTCATCTGCAGAAATAATTGCTTGCTTGTTGGTTGGGAAAACCTCTCCACATGTTTGCTTACAGGAGCCTTCTTGTTGATGATTATTGCTCTGGTGTGACAGCAGAGAAAACCATGTCTTTTCCACACATGTAGTGGATAAGGTGTACTACTGTATGCTGTGTTAACCGCCCCTCATATTTCGGTCCAGAAATCATGCTCTTTGGCACTGGTCACTCACCACACCTGTTCTGCTAACAATACAATCTTTTGTCAATCTCATAGGGTCTGGCGAGGATGACTTGTATATTACAGTTCCGTTGTAGATATCAAATTTTATAAATGTATTCTTCTTTACATTTAATAAATACAAAGGGAAATAACAATTCTTTCTGAATTAATTACCTACAATTAGTATAATTAATGTTAGTTCTAATAAGTTCTAGGTATGCTCCCATTCGAATGCTTTGTAACAAAACATCAGTCTTGTCTTAGGCTTTAAAATAACAAAAACAAAATACAGGGTCAAAAACATACACACAAGTGTGCACAATCTTTTAATGAAGGTTGAGTCTTGCTATGTTTCCCAAACTGGTCTCAATCCTCTGGGTCCCTCGAGTGATCCTCCTGCCTCAGCTTCTCAGATAGGTGGGATTACAGGCATGTATCACTGTGCATTCTTATGCTTTTATTATTCTATATATTTATTATTGACTTAAAATGCATTTTACTTTTTTAAATAGATGCTTGGAACTCTGATGAATCTGCAGTCAGGTAGGAATTAACATATTTACAAACTTATGTTAACTAAGCAAATATAGATGGAAGAAACTTACATCTGTTGAGTGTTGTATTCTGAGCTAGAACCCTTTTGTATGCTATGCATTTATCATCTCATAAAGCCATCGCAACATCTGTATTCCTATATTCTACTATGTATGAAATAGGGAAGAATGGATTAGAGTGGTTGACTAATTGGCTCATGATCCCATAGTTAACAAAGTAGTTGGCCCACTGTTTGACCATCTGCCTGCCTGGCTTCCAAATCCCTTCTCTTGTTCCTCAGCATAGATGGATAGAGATCTGTTCAGCACTTGGATGAAGGTATATGTCTGAATCAGATTAATCAGATTAATTAATTTACTTAATGTCTACAATAATGGGAGACTAAATATCTTAAAATCCTCGTTTAAGGTTATTGTGTATTTTTAACATCAAAGGCTTTAGGGAAGATCTTACTTAGCTGCTCCCATGAAGGAAGGAACTGAGCAGCATTAGAAGCAGATGCACCAGCAGCATAATTCACAGGCAAGCAAGGAAGTTGCCTGTGTGCCCCCCAGGTGGATGACTGGTTAGAAAATGATGGGTTAGACTCTCTGAAAGATGACAGCAACCTAAGACTGGCACAGCTGTGGGGAGGTCAGCAAAGGCTAAAATCATAGCAAAAGCCAGTCTGTTCCCATAACGAAAATGAGCAGTTCTGGGAGCAGATACGCAGGCAAGGTAACTCCAAGGCAAGCAAGTAAGTTGCCAGTGTGCCACCCCAGGTGGATGGCTTGTTATTCAATGATACATAAGAAGCTCTGAAAGATGAGAGCAACTAAGACAGGCACATCTGTGGAAAGGCCAGCAAAGGCCAAAGTCATAGCAAAAGCCAGTCTGTTCCCATGAAGGAAATTAGCAGTTCTAGGAACAGATAAACAGAAAAGGTAAAAACCAGGCAAGCAAGTAAGTTGCCTGTGTGCCCCCCAAGTGGATGGCTTGTTAGTCAATGATGGGTAAGACTCTCTGAAAGATGAGAGCAACCTAAGACAGAGACAGCTATGAGGGAGGCCAGCAAAAACTAAAGTCATGAGAACAGCCAGTCTGCTCTCATGAAGGAAACGAGCAGCTCTAGGAGCAGATTCGCTGGCAGCATAATACACAGGAAAGCAAGTAAGTTGCCTGTGTGCCACACAGGTGGATGGCTGGTTAGCCAACGATGGGTAAGATGATCTGAAAGATGACAGCAACCTAAGAAAGTCACAGTCGCAGGGAGGTCATCAAAGGCTAAAGTAATAGCAAAAGCCAGTCTGTTCCCATGAAGGAAACAAGAAACATTAGGAGCCGATGCGTCAGCAGCATAATCCACAGGCAAGCAAGTAAGATGCCTGTGTGCCCCCCAGGTGGATGGCTGGTTAGCTAATGATGGGTAAGACCCTCAGAAAGATGAGAGCAACCTAAAACAGGTACAGCCGTGGGGAGGCCAGCAAAGGTTAAATTCATACTAAAAGCCAGCCTGTTCCCATGACGAAAACCAGCAGCACTTGGAGCAGATGGCCCAGCAGTGTAATTTACAGGCAAACAAGTAAGTTGCCTGTGTGCCCCCCCAGGTGAATGACTGATTAGTAAATGACGGGTAAGACTCCCTAAAAGATGACAGCAAACTAAGAAAAGCACAGCCACACGGAGGCCAGCAAAGGCTAAAGTCATAGCAAAAGCCACTTTGCTCCCATGAAGGAAATGAGCAGTTCTGGGAGCGGTTACACAGGCAAGGTATCTCCCAGGAAACCAAGTAAGTTGCCTGTGTGCCCTGATGGTTGGCTTGTTAGCCAATAATATGTAAGACTCTCTAAAAGATGGGAGCAACCTAAGGCAGGCATAGCCACAGGGAGGCCAGTAAAGGCTAAAGTCATAGCAAAAGCCAGTCTGCTCCCATGAAGGAAACAGGCAGCACTAGGAGCAGATGCACCAGCAGCATAATTCACAGGCAAGCAAGTGAGCTGCCTTTGTGCCCCCTAGATGGATGGCTGGTTGGCCAATGATGGGTAAGACTCTCTGAAAGATGAGAGTAACCTAAGACAGACACAGCTGTGTGGGAGGCCAGCAAAGGCTAAAGTAATGAGAACCACCAGTCTGCTCCCATGAAGAAAAGGAGCAGCTCTAGGAGCAGATACACCAGCAGCGTAATCCATAGGCAAGCAAGTGAGTTGCCTTTGTACCCTCCAGGTGGTTGGCTGGTTAGCCATTGACGGTTAAGACTCTCTGAAAGACGAGAACAACCTAAGGCTGGCACAGCCACAGGGAGGCCAGCAATAGCTAAAGTCATAGCAAATGTCAGCCTGCTCCCATGAAGGAACTGTGTAGCACTAAGAGCAGATGTATCAACAACGTAATTCACAGGCAAGCAACTAGGTTGCCTGTGTGAGCCCCAGGTGGATGGCTGGTTAGCCAATGACAGGTAAGACTCTCTGAAACACGAGAGCAACCTAAGACAAGCACAGCCGCAAGGAGGGTAGCCACTATACAGTTATCAAAAGACAGTCTGCTTATATGGAGAAAACGAGTAGGTATAGGAGCAGGTGCACCAGCAGTTTAATAATTCACAGGCAGGCAAGTAATTTGTCTATGACCCCCCCGGTGGATGGCTGGTTAGCCAATGAAGGGTAAGACTCACTGAAAGATGAGAGCAACCAAAGATAGGCACAACCACGGGGAGGCCAGAAAAGGCTAAAGTCATAGCAAAAGCAAGTCTGCTCCCATGAGGAAAATGAGCAGCTCTAGGAGCAGATACACCAGCAGCATAAATCACAGGCAGGCATGTAAGTTGTCTATGTGCCCCCAGGTGTATGGCTGGTTAGCCAATGATGGGAAACACTATCCGAAAGATGAGAGCCACCTAACACAGGCACAGGCTTGGTGAGGCAAGCAAAGGTTAAGATCATAGCAAAAGCCAGTCTGCTCCCATGAAGGAAACGAGCAGCACTAGGATTAGATGCACCAGCAACGTAATTCACAGGCAAGCAACTAAGGTGCCTGTGTGCCCCCCAGGTCAATGGCTGGTTAGCCAAAGATGGGTAAAACTCCCTGAAAGTTGACAGCAACCTAAGACAGGCACAGCCACGGGGAGGCCAGCAAAGGCTAAAGTCATAGGAAAAAAGCCCATCTGCTTCCAAGAAGAAAATGACCACTTCTAGGAGCAGATACACAGGCCAGGTATCCCCCAGGAAAGCAAGTAAGTTGCCTGTGTCCCCAGGTGGATGACTTGTTAGTCAATGATGGGTAAGACTCTCTGAAAGATGATAGCAATCTAAGACCGGCACAGCTGGGAGGGAGGCCAGCAAAGGCTAAAGTCATGAGAACAGCCAGTCTGCTCCCATGAAGGAAACTAGCCGCTCTAGGAGCAGATTCATCAGCAGCATAATTCACAGGTAAGCAAGTAAGTTGCCTGTGTGCTCCACAGGTGGATAGCTGGTTAGCCAATGACTGGTAAGACTCTCTGAAAGATGAGAGCAACCTAAGACAAGCACAGCCTTGGGGAGGCCAGTAACCACTAAAGTCTTAGCAGAAGACAATCTGCTTATATGAAGGAAATGAGCAGCTCTAGGAGAAAATGCACCAGCAGCTTAATTCACAGGCAGGAAAGTAATTTGCCTATGAGCCCCAGGTGGAGGGCTGGTTAGCCAATGACGGGTAAGACTCACTGAAAGATGAAACAATGTCTCCGGGGGGAGATCCAAGATGGCCGTTTAGGAACAGCTCAGGATTGCAGCTCCCAGTGAAAGCGCAGAGGGTGAGTGGACGCCGCGTTTTTATTGCCCACAGACTAGGAAATTCCCGGGCAGAGGTGCTCCACGCTCGCCAGCGCGGCTGTTGTGGCCAGCGCTGCTGTGCCGGCCTGCGCCGGCTGGCGCCGACCAGCGCTACTGCTCTGCCCCGCGCGGCTGCTTTGTCCGCGCCCTGGAGCCGCGGTTCTCCGTACAAAATACACCGGTCCGGGTGCCCTTTTGGCTGGCGATTGGAGCCACGGGAAGTCGCCCATATGCTGGTTCAAAAAGGGGACTGAGCAGAGAAGCAGGACAGTAGATTCCAGGGCAAAAAAAAAAAGAAAAAAAAGCGCCACAAACCTCAGTGCCGCTGTTTAAGCCAGCGCAGTGAGTGGCCGCAGGGGAAAACAAACAGACCCCGGCGCCTCTTCAACAGGCGACTGGAACACCAACTTAAAAAAGGCTCTGAGGCAGGGAGCCAGGCGATCAGGCTCGGCTGGCCCCACCCCCACAAAAGAACAGCAACCAGAAACTCTGGATTGAGAATTTCACAGCAAGCGCAGCTGAACCCGGGACAGTCCAGCTCTGTGGGGGAGGGGCGTCCACCATTACCGAGGCAGCCCGCCGTTGCCATGGCAACCCGCCATTGCTGAGGCAGCCCGCCGTTGCCAAGGCAACACGCCACAGCAGAGACTCCGCCCCAACAGAGGCGGGCCACCATCGCCAAAGCAGTTCTAACTACACCCATATAAACAGGACTGCAGGGAAGTTCACTCGGCAGCGGGGCGCAGCCCACAGCAGCTCAGCAAAGCTGCTATAGGCCGACAGTGACTAGGCTGCCTCCTTGCTGGGCTGGGCAGGTCTGAAGGAAAAAAAGAAAAAAAAAAAAAAAAGAAGGCAGCAGCATAACGGAAACTCATAAATAAAGCCCTAAATCCCTGGGACAGAGCACCTGGGAACAAAAAGCAGTTTATGAGTTCTGCTGCAGCAGACCTAAAAGTACCTGCCCAGCAGCTCTGAATGAACAACAACAGAGCTCACAGCTCACCATTTAGCGCCTATAAAGAAAAGACCGTCTCCTCAAGCAGCTCCCTGACCCCTATATATCCAAAAAGACACCTCATAGAGGAGAGATCAGATTGACACTAGGCGGGTATCCTTCTGGGACAAAGATAGAAGAAGAAGAAAACTGGTAACAACCCTTGCTGTTCAACAGCTGCTGCAGGTGAACCCCAGGCAAGCAGGGCCTGGAGTGAACCTCAGCAGACCTACAGCAGAGGGGCCAGACTGTCAGAAGGAAAACCAAGAAGCAGAAATAACCTCATCATCAACAAACAGAACGTCAATCTGAAAGATTCGAGACCCAATCTGAAAGCCAGCAACTACAAAGTCGACAGGTGGATAAATCCTTAAGGATGGGAAGAAACCGGCGCAAAAAGGATGAAAACACCCGAAACCAGAACACCTCTCCTCCTAAAAGGGATCACAACTCCTCGCCAGCAAGGGAACAAGGTTGGATGGAGAATGAGTGTGATGAAATGACAGAATCAGAATTCAGAAGGTGGGTAGTGAGAAACTTCTGTGAACTTAAAGAACATGTTCTAACCAAATGCAAAGAAACTAAGAACCTTGAAAAAAGATTTGACGAAATGCTAACAAGAATGGACAAAATAGAAAGGAATATAAGTGAATTGATGGAGCTGAAAACTGCAACACGAGAACTTCGTGAAGCATGCACAAGTATCAACAGCCGAATTGACCAAGCAGAAGAAAGGATATCAGAGGTCGAAGATCAACTCAATGAAATAAAACGGGAAGGCAAGACTGGAGAAAAAAGGGTAAAAAGGAATGAACAAAGTCTCCAAGAAATGTGGGACTATGTGAAAAGACCTAATCTACGTTTGATAGGAGTACCCGAATGCGATGAAGAGAATGAACCCAAGGTGGAAAATACTCTGCAGGATATTATCCAGGAAAACTTCCCCAACCTAGCAAGGCAGGCAAA